>NW_019103969.1:170511-211710 GCF_001856785.1 Myzus persicae
CACACACACACACACACACACACACACACACACACACACACACACACACACGCATACACATTATATACATATATAATATTTTATAATATTACGTGTATATATAACGTTTTGGCGAAAAAAACGATCGCATTATGCCGCGTGTAGTGAGGAATTATATGCTCGCACATATTATAATCGTATTCGCATACATACACGCATATATACTTTTAAGCGTAGGTATATATAATAATATATACAATGTGTGCGCACTCGTTAGCCGTATATAATATGCGCGTGTATGCGAAATCATATATCTATATATATAACATATAATAATAATAATAGGTAGGTATGTATCATGGTAGGCGCATAATATGGTAGCTGTTGCAGCCGGTACTGCCGCCGCTGCAGCTATCCGGCGGAAGACAGATGTGGGTCATTAATCACGGAGTGCTGATAAATTTTAATTACGCCGCGAGTAATTTTATTTTTTCTCTCTCTTTCTTATGAGGCCGACTACACACACACACACACACACACACACACACACACACACACACACACACACACATATATATGTATATTATAATATATTACGTATACACGTACACCACGACAAACGCTGACGGCAAATCGTGCGCGGCGGCCGCGGTGGCAGCGGTCCGCGGTCCAAGAAACGCGGCGGCGGCTGAGGCCTGCTCTCTCTCACTCACTGTCTCTCACTCGTTCTCTCTCCGCGCGCGTTACGACGTCGCCACCACCACCGCCACCGCCGCCGCCGCCGTATGCTTGTCATGAGACTTCAATTAATCAATGATAAAACCAAGATGGCGTGTACCGCCGCCACCGTTCACTCCTCCCCACTTGCCTTAACCATCACACACCATCAACTCGTACGCTCCGTCTATAATATATATTTTATATCTCTCTCCTCTCTCTCTCTCTCTCGCACACTCTTCTTCTCATTCCCGCTCTGTCACTCCGACCGACAACGAATATATATACACTCCGCTCTGGGTTTGGAATGAGCATACACACACATACACTTAAAAATATTATATATAATTTAGTATATTATATACCGTCCATATTGGCGTCCGATCGCGGCCGGGTATAGTAGTGCAGTATATTTTATAACTGTAGCAGCAGCGCGGTACACAGTTTTCTTTTCTCGAGATCTTATACTGCAAGAGATTGGATTTCCATGGTTTTCTAATATTATTACAACCCTTCATACTCTACAGGCGTGCTTACCTCGTACCTCGCACAGGTCCTCTCCCGCGGCCTTTTCGAAATAGTAAAAATCACTAAAGACATTGTTTAATCGTAAAATCATAACTCGCGATAGTGTATATATAACATATACCTATACAGTACGCTCTTTTATACTCGTTCGGGCAGCCTTTTGTTTATCACACCGATACGTGAATAATCAAGATAGGTGTATGTATAGTATAATTATGTATAGGTATTGTAGATAGGCACCCATTGCCTACCTATATATTATATATTGGTGTATAATATATTGATATTGTATTCTTCGACGCGTGAATCAACAGGTCACGCGTCGGTATATTGTTAAGTAGGATAATGTTAAATACGCATAAAGCGGCAAAAAGTAGGTGGTAGGCACCTATACTTACCTATTTTTTATAAATATTTCGTAACTTACATACCAGCCCAGTGCAGCTTGAAATCGTTTCTGTCGCCGTCCAAATGTATTGTAGCAGAAAGATTACTAAAATAGGTACCAATATATATTCATATATACCTAATTACGTATGAGTTGCGTAACTGATTACTGAAACTGCTGGCTACAGCTCCACCCCTCAACGTCTTATAAATTAATCTACTTCTTAAATTTACTTTCCACAGTTCAATGAATGTCGATTTCTTATTTTATTTAATACTACTTGACAATTGTATCATTACAAATAAATGAAAGAGGCACAATCCCGAAGAGATTTCACCCACCACCCTCTCAAATACTCTGCTGTTATGTATTACAATATTATGTTATGTGTAGATGGTGAAATATGAAATAGACGAGTCTATAGACCATAGAGACTCTCATCGTTTACACCATTGTGGATAGGGAAATATTTTTTTTTAG
Organism: Myzus persicae; assembly: GCF_001856785.1. Classification (NCBI taxonomy): domain Eukaryota; kingdom Metazoa; phylum Arthropoda; class Insecta; order Hemiptera; family Aphididae; genus Myzus; species Myzus persicae. The sequence continues at coordinate 172,604 of NW_019103969.1, forward strand.
AACACCGCCTTTTTAGGACTAAGAACAATTGAAAGAGTCAAATTAAGCAATTTTTTTACAGAGATACATTTTGGAAATAATCTTTAGTTTGGCCATTTAATAATGATATATTGTTTATACTCTAATAATTAATATTATATCTTATATAATATATTGTGTCGTATACATAGAGATTTAGCTGCATTTGTAATGAATAATGATGCAATGTTATTGATAACACCAAATTTTGAGAATTGTTGGTTTTGTTACAGTTGCAAAATATGTGAAATCATACTTTTCGATTGTTAAAATTGTCATGTAAAAAAAAAAAAAGTTATTACCTATGTACAGGCTAAGGTATACGAACAGTACTTATACATAATATTGTAATAATTATTTGGACGGCGATATTTCAAACAGAAATTCATGGTTTATTTGACGTGAGATAACGACGTGGCAATAACAACGTTGTTGAACTTGATTACTCAAAATAATATTGTTTTTGGTGCTTTGGTGGAGTTCGTCAATATACTCGTGGGTATAGACGGGCGGGGAGGAGTGTTTTGTTCAAAAAGTGTGCGCATTCTATTGTCTGCGTTTTGCGTGGCTGCGTGTGCATATCCTTATATTCATCGAGACTATCCCTCTCGTTGCACGACAAAGTAAAAGTTAAAATCCAATGAAATCGCGCTTTGTTGTCGGCGTAATGGACTTATTTGAGGACGTTTACCAAACAAAAACGAAAATGGAAAATTATACGCAAGTATGATGTCATATATAGTTAGGTATGTTTATGTTTTTTAATTTTTTTTTGTCATCCCATAAATCGTAAGTTAGGCTCATATAATTAGGCGTTTATTAATGATTATAGTTTAAGTTTGTAAGCATGAAAATTGTAATATAAACATTTTTTTTTTCATTGACATTTTCAGCAACATTGAAAATTTTCAATATTAAATTTTTTAAATTTTTTAAAATTGTTGTGCAAAAATAGTTTTTTACATGAATACTGGTAGAGGTTAAATAGGTCCAGTTTCTAACTTCAGCTTATGTAATAATAGTATTATCATGAATATTATGCATTTAGTAATAATAAAAAAAACTGTGATGACTATTATAATAACGATATTGATAATATATAAAATAAACTATACTTAACATTGTTTAATACTATTTTGTTGGTAAGTGTTTTGTGTTTAGTTAACAAATGGTCTATAACTTTAATTAATAAATATTAACAAAATGTGTATAAAACAAAAAAAAATTTTACTATGTTCATAGCTTTCGAAATGTTTAATGAAAATGTATAGCTCTAATATACATAATAATGAATTATTATTGTTTTTACAAACACATAGGTAATACTAATCTATTTAATGTTGTTATAAATTTAAACAGATATTTTTTTTTCATTACTTACAACACTCTTAGTAGGCGTTAGTAGGTTTTTCAGAGGCAACGTTGTATAAAAATACTAAATGAGTTGAGTGTCTGATTTCATTTAATTCATTCAAACATTCAACACACGTCTCATTCAATTTGGAGGCATGACAATTAATATCACTGTTCCTCCTAAGATTGGTAAATTCACTTGCACTTCAACTATAGGTATAAATCTTCATCAAACCGTCGCACAATTTGTTATTTTACACATGAGAATTACAATGTTTTTTTTCTCTAAAAGTTTGAAAGGATTTTGCCGTAGACTATTAAAGTTTACATGAAAGTTTTGGTCTTTGGAATGCACGTCGCACACGTATCTACAAGTAAAGTATAAAAAGAAAAAAATGTGATTAAATAAATGTACGCTAATAACCATTGCCATTGATGCGTTTTGTTCAGTAAAAAAAAAAAATGATGTATAATAATTATTATGCAATTGGTTTATAGGTATTATAAATTATAATAGGCAAACAATGCAAGACAAAACGCTCGAGTATTTAATATAATATTTATTATTTACATAAGGCGCTAAATCCTTTATTTTACAGTGCACCAATATTTTTTTTTATTTACATATATTCTCCTCAAATTTTAGAGTTATTGCCGTCTCTGACATACATTACATTTTAAAGATTTATACTACATATTATTTTAAGTTCGAATTGAACCTTAAAGACTAATGTCAATTCAATTTAAATGTTTCTTATTAGCAGAGCTATAATCTTACATACCATACACTATTACAATAATTCCGTAATAAAAAAAGTACTCTATGTGATAGGAAAAATCTATTGTCAACATTTTGTAAAAAATTATTTAGATATGATATAAAGTCGATATTCGAAGTAAGTAGGATTGAAGTATACACAATACTACGAATACTATTAATTAAAGATGTATAATCTAGAGGCGTCCAAATTATTTTTGCTTAAGATCTATACTGAGAACATATTTTTAATTTAATTGTAGGTTAATGTTAAAATGATCGGTGTTCAGATACTAAGACTTTCATGTGAGATAAAATGACCATTGTCGTATATTATATAGTTGAACAAACTTGGAAAAAGTTATACATTGAAATGACGGTTTATACATATAGATAGTAGGCATACAAGTGATGCTCTTATACAAATTATCTGCTTAATAATTTATAGTTGAAAAAATGGTGGTTCTCGTTTGAAAAATAAATATATTTCATACGTATATAACGCACACTCGACTTCTAATAATTTATTTCGGTAGGCCACAAACCACTGAGGACAGCCGAGCCGTATATGATAAAATGTACTTTGACAAATGTGCCGGAGCGTGTGTATGTAAGTCGGTCGGCGGGGGCGCGAATGTGCAATATTTGCTGTCGCATAGCCGCCGGTCGGTCGCGCGTAACAGAGTGCGCGTGAAATATTATAATATTACTCATACCACACTGGCGACATGACGTGTGCGGTCAAGGGGTGTGTGCGGCGTATAGTAAACATAGAAGAGTGGAGTAAAAAAATAATAATAAATAAAAATTCTTTCGTGGGGGCAATCGATTTGGTTTTGACGGCGGTGCTGCTCTCGAATATTTTTATTATTATTACCTACGTATGTTTAATATATTATTGTATACATAATATTACTATGATGACAAGGCGCGAACGTTCTGCCATGGGGTGTGCACCCTGTGAAAATTTGACGTGCAGCCGATAAGCGGACCGTACACTCGTGTTATTATATTTTATACCGTAACTGTAATATTTCATTAAAAACGAGTAAACGTGTATTTAATGTACGATGGAACACGACACGACACGGTGTAGTGTGATTTCGAAGTTGAGTGAAGCGACAAGGTACACACCTTGGTGATATTTGCTGGAGAGGGGGGGGGGGGGGTAGACTGGTCACGAGTCCAGCAAAAGGCGCAAGAAAAACCATTACCTTGCCTGCATTACAACGAAGCAAAAAAGAAGATACAGAGGAAAAAACTAGTTAAGTTTTATTAATATGTATGCCGAAGCAATAAGAAGAGTAGGGGCCTCTATTATTTGTACCCCACGTTTAATTGTAATTTAGTTGATATTATTGTTGATTCAATAAATGGTGGCTGCTAGGGGTGGTGCTGACTCAAACCCCGGTACTCGATAATAAATGAAAAGAAGGGGGTGCTGGTGGGGCTGTTTTACATGGAAATTAAAAAAAAAATGAGAACATTTTATCTGTGATCTATGAAAGTTATTGCAAATACACATTACAACCGAAACCTAAAATAAAATCTCGGCATCAGCGTTTTAAATTTATGGGAGAATGTATAGTTTAAATTTGTCTAAACATACTATCGGCCCCCACAAAAAAAAAATCCTGGCTATACCACAGTCGTGTACTCGTGTATGATATAATATGCACACTGCACTGTCAGAGGAGTAGCCAGAGGTTTTTTGTAGGTTATAGACTTATAGCCCTCCAACCTCTTTTGATATTTTTCTAATAACTGTTACTTAAATTTTTACTCAAGGCGAGGTCTGTTATGACTTATGACTGGTACGGGTGATTTACCTACCTACATCGTAAATATATAATAATATGTATTTACCTAAAGTACCCATAGTCATCGTGACTCTAAACTTCTTATTTTAAACATTTTGGTCATCAATAATCGTACTTTCAAATTTGAAAACCACTTGTGATGTTTTTAAATGGAAGGGGGAATAACAGTTACCTACCTACAGAGGCTACTGAGAGCATGAACAGACTATTTGACATTTTTAATTAAAAACAATGCATTCCAATCTTCAGATTTAATTAACATATTCAAATGTATATAATACATTTTGTTAGTGGCATGTATATATGGATTGGTGTTTATTTTGTTTGGGATGTACTCCTCCCATCACCTTTACGAATGTTCATAATGAAATAAATTGTTAAAAATTTTCTCATTATCCTCAAAAAATGATCTTAATAATCTTAGTTGTCTTAAAATATTTTGTTGAACGGAATCCAATAAATCCTCTGCAATTCAAACAATATTATCGGCTGCAGTTGGCCAATGTCTGAAAAATTTTCTGTTGATACCTTTTTATCCTGCCGCATAGGTTACAATATAATAGACAACAATAATATCAATAGCACATACATATTTTAAGATGTCATAATATAAGAACACATTTTAATAAATTCACACATGTATACATCATTATGAATTAATTAATTTTATTTATGTATTGCAGCGCTAATCGGACTTTATTTTAAGTTGTTCGTTTCCAGATCACATCGAAATTAGCTTGATATGGCACCATGCATTAAAACAATTGAGTATGATATAATAATGTTTATTAATTTACTAGTTTGTCTCGTGCATACACATTATATATATATAGGTTTTATTTGTTTTTATTAGTATTTTTTTTTTTTTGTTCTGTTTTGTATTGTATATTAAGTAACATCGTATTGTGTTTTAAAATTTAGTTGACAGTCGAGTGGGTACTTACTTTGTTTGAATGAATACAATATCAACAACACGAAGTCAATAGATAACTATTTACAGTAGGTACGTACTGCCGCCGTCGCCACCGCCACCACCGTAGTTTGTTTTCAACAATGATAATATTAAAACCATATATACATAAATTATTATGTTCTCGTGATATCATTATTTACACTACAATATAGGTACTTTTGAGGACGATTAGAACGTATAAAATCTAATTACATAATACACCGGCGGTGCCCAAAATAGCCGTCATTTTGTTTGCAGTGTTTATCATGTCAAATTGTACACGATGTAATAATACTCCATTTACGCCAACGTTTAAATATAAGGGAATATTTTAATATTAATAGTAATAATGCCTACAAATAGTTAGTTTTATGTACTTCTACAAGGTAAAAATAAATCTAGCCGAATAAATGTCACTGTCCATCGGTCGGTAAAAATGTCTGAAAATATATCGCACTGGCACATAAGACCTGTACAATTATATGTATAGACTTGATTAGACCGGAATCCTAGGGGATGCTAAAATGATGTATATTTTAATAACCCGTGGGAGTATTTGCCCTCACACATACGTTTCAAAGTCATTTATAATACATTTTTATAAATCAACTTCAACATAATTATTTGTAAATATATTAACTATAATATAGGTATTGCACTTACAAAACAAATAATTTCGTCTTATTATAATATTTCAATTTAATATTATTCAAGTGACAACTAGTATAACAAATACAACCCGAATTTGATATGCGTTAATAAAAGAATATGATGAATTATTTTAAAACTTTTTTGATTTATTTTGGTGTTGTACTTAATATCCAATATCGGTTCAGATTTTATGATATTTTCAACATCTACTCAAGATTTAAAATGGACAATAGTCTATACTACAACAAATAAACATAATAATATAACCGTTTTCTATAAACGTACAACCGTTTTAAAACATAATCAATATATTATGTGGTTTTCTGCAAAATATATATGGACTATGATAGTATAAGTAAAGTCTATAAAAAGAAATTCACAGTTGAAATTACATATTGTTGCGTATTATTTTTTTGGCCGAATAGGTTTTGTATGCACTAGTGCTTTCGTCACGCCATGATACATTACGCGATTACGTCTATACATCGTGAATTAATTTTCCCAATCGATCTATCCATCATCATCATCATCATCACCATCACTACAACCACCACCATCATCATCATCGTCATCATAATCATAGTCATCATCGTTGTCATCGTTGTCGCCGTAGCCATCACCGCGTTGCTATAAATTAATATATATATATTTTTTTAACGATATTGATGCGAGCCCCATATATATAGCGTTGGTCGTTGTTGAGTATATAATACGTATATGGTACTATATATATTTAGTATTATCTTTTATATAAAAGAAATCGATTATATATTAATGTTAATGGATAATGGATATCTATTGTGTCGTTAAATATATGCGCGATAATATGTGGGTCGCTCACTCGAAGAAATCGTTTTTGTTTGTAAAACGCTGCAGTATCCATAACGCAGCCACAACCTATCAGTGAAAGAAAAAAAATTTAAAAAACAGGAATCCCTAGAGAATACGATTTTTACCCATCGAAAACGGGTATGCAAATTGTTTAGATGCTTAAAGACCGATATCCGGCTAAATGCCATGAGAAGTGGTTGATTTTATTCGCTTGACAAATAATAATACAATTAATTACATACCTATTAATACATATAAAATATAGAAATTAAGTTTGGTTTCACAAATATTTTGTAAGTGTGTTTCATGTACTGACCCTGTGGAGGTTATGGCAGAACACACCCTGTTATATTGCCCATATTGGGACAGTTTTAGAGTGGCCCTAAACGTCCGACTTGGTACCCATGTAGTGATTAATATATATTTACAAAAAAAAAAGTTGGAAAAAGGTGTGAACAGTATTATTTGAAGATTTCCTGAAAAATATCGACACTAGATTTTCAGTCGATTTCATGGTCACTCCAAATTTAATGAGAAAAAAATGTTGTGTGAAACGACTGCGAAACTAAATTTCATGCACTTCAGCTACTTATTATATAGTTAATCCTGGAAAATATGCAACCATGTATTGATGAGGTTACTGTAATACAACAAGCGGGTCTTAGAAATAATAGAGGATGTGAGAAACAAGTTCTAGCATTAACATCGCTAATAAAATCGGGATGAAGCTTAAAACCTGAATCGCGTTTATTGAACTCTGTGCCGAGGAATGACATGGATTGAAAATACCTATGTGCAAGTTCATAAAAGTTATTGAATGAGAAAAGAAATAGTAACACTTAAAAAAAATTTTTTCTGAATATACATGGGCAAAACATTGGGTAGATATAGTGGGCAGCGAATAATAGACTTCCTCAGAGATCGGCTCTAGCTCCAGCTGTGTTCAACATGTATACTATAGCAGCGAAAACAGCCACACTCATAAATCCCGAAGCCAATATTCTCGAGATCACTTGCTGTTCAGTGATTAAAATTTGTTCAAACGGTCTTATTCGCGGTTGTAGGTACATTTCAGTATGTATAGTTTTATATTCTTACACACATTTCATCCTCATTTTTATCAAACATTATATGATATTACATGCACGTGTACTTTAAAAATATATATTAATATATTATACGTTTCTGATATATTATTTTCATTGCTGCCGTACGTACCGATTTTGAAATAACAAAAACACCAACCAACTCCTGTCTGATGGCGTCGTCGTCATTCATACACAAGCTCGAGCATACACACACACTACACACACGCACACACACACACCCGCTTATACTGTTCTGATATTCTAATATTCATGTATAAAAAGGCAATCAAAAACCCATTAGAGTGTCTTTCCGGCTCGGTGTGTTATTACCGCGCGGCGGCTGGATCCGGACGGGTTTCACCCGCCGCCGCAATCCAGAGCTTTTGTACGCAACGATATATATAATATTTTTTCGTTATTTCGCCCACGTAAAAAAAAAATATTTAATACACTGCCAGCCCACTATGTATTACACCAATGACGATGACGCGCAAACCATGCCGCTGAGTCGACCGTCCGATAAACTAAGTTTTATTATTATTATTATCATCATCATCGCTTATAAAATGACGTCCCGTGGTCATGTGTTCAAATGGAATTCGGCCACAACATAATATTAAACAACGCCAAATAAACTTGTTGTATAAATAAGGGTTCAGTGAAAAACGGATCTGTATTCTAGTTCATACAACTGTTTAATACCTGCAATATCCTTCTCAATACAAGACCAATAAATGGCGGGGAAGGAGAAAGGCAACCGAAAGGCAACATGGCATCGGCATTTTCCGAATAAATGTCTGTTGCTAAGGTTTAGGGAATCGAATTCTGGCTATTTTCATTACGCGTGATGTCTGCGCCAATGTACAGTCGTGTACAATCCGTGGCAGTAAATAAATTTTCAATTTGGGGTCAATACTTAATGGTGTCAATGATATTTTAAAAGGATGCTTCGACTATGCCCGTTTGAATGTGACGTGTGCAGATTTGTTTCGATGAATCCAAATAGTATTTAGTAGGACCCATGTCCTGTTATATTATCCATATAGGAAACCAATGTGTTCTCAGGGTTTCCCTGATGCCGTGGGTCTCAGTATCTCGATTTCAACTGTGCATAATTTCAGAAAATTAAAAAAAAAATTAATGCCACGAACATTTACAACATTAATATTTTTGGAGTATGACAGTATACTACGTGATTAGAAGTGTGGTAATGCCAAATATTACCAAAACATCACATAGATTTTTGCATGAGTAATAATTGAAATAAAAATATTAAATAATAAGGGATTTGCTCGGTGGTTGGTCACAGTCACTAATATTTGCTGCGGTCAAGCATTGTCCGGCATTGCTGGATCCCGGATGTATAACGGCCCGGATTTTTAGGGAAGAATCTTCGACCCACGTGGAAAGGTGTTGCTCAAAACCAACCGTAACCACTCCCTCTCTCCACCCTCCCGTATAAAGATTATACCATAGTTATCGATGTTTCAAAAAAAAAAATAAAAAATATTATAATAGGTACCTTACTCGCGATTATCCAAATGTATAGAATGGGTATAAATATCAAATTTTAATACAAAATAAAGAATGTGAATATAATATAATTGTACATGCATAATGATTCGGTCGGATGGGACGACGCGTTTTCAGTACGCCACGTGTACCCAGCCCGGCGGTGACCGTGTTTCTCGCATATTATTTTGTATACACGAATAATATAATAATATTTGGGTTCGGCGATAATTTATTTTTCGGAATATTATACCTTTTTTCTCGGTCCCCAATAATATTTGTTAACAAAGGCCAAAAGGCGCCGTGCGCGTTTTTTTCTTCTTTTTTTTATACTTTATTACCTCGTATTTTATTTGCCGGCGAGCTAACGGTGTTGTTTTCTCGTCGTATCCGGAGCTATTACCCGGGATCGCTAAACTAACGCGCTGCACCGCACAAGTATAATAATATTACGTATGTGTGAGTGGGAGGGGGAGGAGATACGCCTTGTTTAATTTACCTTTTTTTCGCCCGTTGCTTCCAGACCAGGCGAAAATAAAAATATCCAAATATGATGATAATAATGTTTGAAATTCTCGCTAGGGGCTCAACTCTGTTCTTGTAATAATACTAGTATTATATAGTAACAGAAAATCGTCACGGTGCTGGCCTTCTATTGAATTCAAAATATTCGTCGTCGGTTGGTAATTGATTTGCATTACAGTGATAAGGATAACCCACTTGAATGTCCGAGAATACAATTTTTCTTTATGATACTTTCCATAGTTATATATTTTCTGTATCAAATATATTATTACATTACAATTATTATTAAGTGTATAGTTTTACGTATACAACGTTATCAAGTGATAACCATCATGCATGCTGTTTATTTGAAACCATATAAGTTTCAGTTCCAGTCAATTTCAATAATGACCATGTATTATACTCTCGTATTAGCTCCAACAATAATAGCAATAGGTTCGTTTGACAAGTACAGCTACAATTTTTAACAAAAACAGGTTTTTTTGTTTTGTTTTAAGGTTCATATTCTATGTCACCTCATTGACGCATTGGTCATAATATGTACCTTTTTACTATTCATGTTGTTGTGTGCGTTATGACTTAACACGTTATATTATAATATGATGCTACCATTAAGACAATATGTTGTGATATAATGTTCTAGCATACCATAAAATGTTATACTACCTATACTTACTAATAATATTATTATAAAATATTTAACACAATATAATAATATTCCAAGTAGGTCACGCAGGAATTCTGTGTTTAATGTTAACTATGATACTGTTAATATTCAAATAATCATATTATAACTACATAATATTATGTTCACACTCTGCAAGATACATCCGGCACCTGTTATATAATAATATGACAATTCCCAGATTTTTGTCTGCCAGAGTGTAATTAAAAGTTTGTCTAAAAATAATGATATTTACCAATGTAAAAAATCAATAACGATATACCTATTCTTTGGATGAAATATCTAGACCAGAAATACATTCGTTTCAAACATAAATTTAGTTTCTTTAATTGAGGCTATACAAACGTGAAGGTTTGATGCAAGCTTTTACCTCATCTAACGTAGACTATAGTAACAAATGTGTTTATATTTAACTAGAAAAAAAAAATACAAACTTCTACTATTAATATTATAACTTGCAACCAACAGAAACCATATATAGGATCAAAAACAATTTCGATTCCAACAGCAAATCTCAAAATCCTTGGTTGAGGCCCCCTTTAAAATGTTAATTTTGGAAATTTCTTTCTTAGTGGGTCTTTACGTAATCAAACGAAACCGCTGACCAAATGGCAAATGTCATACGCACTCATACTCTTAGCTTCTGCGAGTTCCATCTAGGCTATGATGAATCAGACAGTCATTCTGTACGAGTTCGTCTATATCTGTGTACACTTAAAATTTTAATGCAAAATCTGCTCCACGTGTTCGGCGCGCATGTTTTCTCCAACAGCGATGTGGTTGTAGCAGTTGACCGAAGCAGTAGCTGTTTCGTGTTTATAAAAATAATAATATCGTTATGTGTAACACGCGTATAATAATTTAACGACGATTTTAACGCGTGCGGGTTTTTCATTCGTACACATCGTTATAATGTGACGCACAAAATAATATCATGATATCACACGAATGCTATACATTTGTGTGCATACGTCATATAACATGTACATACACTGCAGGACTCACAAACAATGCCCTGCCATGCAGTTTAAATTTCGATACGCAACACTTGTTTTAAGTCTAATGAAAATGAAGCACGCACGCACACACAGACACACCACACACACCTACATACGCACAAACGCACACACACACACACACACACACACACACACACACACACACACACACACACACACACACGCACACACACACACACACCCTGGTGCCTTGAATTTGAATTGAAAAACATCATTCCCGCGCGCGCTTAATAATTACACGCGATTTATAATTATATATTATATGACTGCCATCATCTGTGGAGGTACGGCGAACGGGCTGCCGTCGCGGGAATGTGAACGGCGACGTAAAAAAATATAGCGTGAGCAGCGGCAGCGGCAGCGACGTCTCTCCGGGTCGTGTGTTTTTTAATAACCGTAATATATAGTGCTTATGTGGAATCATTATTATTATTATTGTTTTTATTCCACAATACGGCGGCGGTGCGGTCTGTGCCGCAGAGGACCGACCGTTGACGGGGCGGCGGAGGACGTAAATATAATTAATTGACACGGGACTTTTTTTTTGTTAATTTCCACTGTCCCTATATCAACACGGAAACCGTTGTTTTCATATCTGCTGCTAGTAATTAACCATAAAAATAAAAAATAAAACTAAAAAACTAAACAGGGTTCATGTTAACCGGGTACACTTGTGAATTGGATGATAAATATTTTGTTGTAATAATTTTTTTTCGCTTGTAGATACAGCACCAAAAACCCTTACCGGCCGCCTACTGCTGTCATCGCCTCTCATATTTATATTTATTTTACGCCTTCCAAAAACGTCCCTTTTCACCACACCCGATCGTGTATATCGTATAACCGATACATATCACATAATATGATACTGACAATTTGAGTAATACGTATTATACCTAATATATCACATCTACTATTGCCTATCGACGAGAGCAACGTTTGGGCGAACTAGATGTTCAGATACTGATATTAATCGCAAGTTGTTACAACTATAATAGGTACCTGTACTTTCGTTAGGTAATAACATATATGTTGTGAGAATATATTTGAACAATGTATAATACATATATATAACACATTGTAAAAAGACATATAATAACAGGAAGAGGTTTTAATAATATAATATACTGTGAAAATTAATTGAAGGATAATAATTAATATTCTATCAATATATGTTTGATCCTCTGCCAAAAAGCGAAATAAATATATAAATATAACTACACGACCAACGGGGGCAGATATATTTAATACACAATTATTTATTATAAATGTTGCGATTTTTAGAAAATCTAGATAATAACAGTTCTACAATGATCCAAGTTCACCTATTGATTGTAGGTAGTTACTGATTTTATTATTTTATACATTGGAATTCCATCATATTTCGTTCATAATAGGAATTTACACATTTTTTGTTATTTTAATATACTATTCATTAGAAGTAGGATAATATAATATAGATTATTGCCTATTGGTTTGAATCAATTATTTTAATTTAGATATTTAGTATTTTATATTTAGTATTTCAGAAATTAAATATAATTTCTGAAATACTAAAATATTAAATATAGTTTTAAACTTTCATCTAAGTTATTGTGATAAGGAGACGCAATTTGTGATTGTTCATCATAAAGAGATACTAGTAGGTTTTCAACTGATAGGCCCTAGCTCAATTCGTTTGTTTAATAATTTTTCTATAATCTATGGTATATTTTCTATTTTAATATGTTAATTTCAATTTTTATTTAGCTGTCAAAATCTAAATTAATTAAATCATTAGATTTTGTAAAATATTTAGCATAAATACCCATTGACATTGTGTTGTTGTTTATGGGTTTCTGTAGGCAAATAAAACCATGTTTGATTTTAATTAACCTAAATGTAAAAATCTTTTTCCTTGTATGCCCAAATGAACAGTATAGGAGCCGGGTTAGCGTTGTTAGTTGTTACTGGTTAAAAGGTCGTTTTAACATGTATAAAAACATCAATATTTCACTTTTGGAGCTATTCATAATTTGAATTCAAAATCATTTTTGAAACTACTGAATGAACATTTATTTTTAAATTGTTTTTAAGAAATATTTTACAGTTCAATTGACATTGCGTAGGATAAATGTATGATATTATTATGACCGGACGCGACGCATAATGGCTTTCAGTAAAACACCAGTACACGAATAATGCTTAGAATACCAATACTACCTAGTACCTACCCATATATATATATTAATATACCTACTACATTAACGACTTCTGTTCCGAATTAGTTTAATAATATTATGTACCTTGTAAAGATACTTCTACTTTCTACAAATTTTGTTGTGGATCTTTTTTTTTCACAGAGTTGTTTTCCGCCAAATCGCCCCTGAGCCCAGACCACAGACGTCGTTGACAGCTAAGATCGAAAATAATTAATATATTTAATGTATATTTGTCATTATGTAGACGTCATAAAAATATAAAATATTTTACACCCTGGTGACTGATTGATTAATACTCCTATAAAACTAAAGTTTGGAACTCGAAACTTTTCGAAAGCACTAGCCGATTTCCTTAAAACTTTCTGTCTTTATTTTTTTAGGGCGTTGGACCCGATAGATTAAAAAAAAAACTTATCAAGTGACAAGATTTGGTCGGCTGCCCAATGATGGAAAGAGCGGTGCGTGGTAGTCTTCGGTTCAAAGTTGTGACGACTTCATGCGTCTCGTAATAAATATATTTATACATACTTTATAAAATATATTAAATTGTATGTGGCTAAACGACGCTTATTATACATACTTAAATGATTTAATTTTCTCGCCGTGCCCACTTTGTTTGCTGGTTACGCGTGAATTATTTATTCACTTTGCGATTACTGACGAACATTTTAAATTGAGTCAAAAATTAGTTGTATGCGATTATACGTTAACTATATAAAAATATATTTTCACGTGACTTAAAAAAGATTAAAATATTGGAGCTGTCAATCGAGTGCAACGCGGTAGTAGGTAGCTGGTGTGTACGTGATGAATACCTATAACACTTTTGGAACCAACAGGATATAATGTTCTATTACTCAAAAATGTAATAATTTGCTTTTCACGGAAATTGAAGTAATATAAATTCATTATTTTTGTATGTGCAGTGTTTTGCGATCCGATGGAAAAATCGATTATTCATATATTTTATGAAAATAGTGAAATCGCTCGTTTGTGATGCTAATATTATGATGTTGTCAAAACCCCGTCCATTTAGAACTCGTTTAATGTATATTATGCGAAGGTTAAATATATATATAATACGAAACATGGTATAGCTATTTGCGTGTTACCTATAACCGCTATTATTTCCCATTAGTCTATCAACAGTGTGAATACATTAAAAAAATAAATGAACACGTAAAAATAAAAATCGCGTTTAATAATTTATTTATAAATACCTACTGGTGGCGTGCGTTCCATTAATTTATAGCGATTTCAGCTATATTATAATGTCTATTATACTATATTACTATATAATATATAGGTATACATGTATGCACATAACGGAAACTATTACACATTATAATGGTACAATATGTTATTATGAGTTTTCGATTTGACGTCTAGTGCGACTAAACCCTAATACCCTAGTCATCTATATATATATATATATGTAGGTATGTCACTTTCGTGAAACTTAGGTAGGTACTTATGCCAGAAACTCTATCAATCTGATGGTAAAAAATCAGATTCGCTAAACACACCTTAAGGTCTAAGTATATCCGAGCAAGACGACCACGATAATGAGCATGGTGTAAATCGGGGCGAACTTCCGGCCTCGTGATATATATAATATATTTTACCAATACCATTAATAAACTACCACGAAAAGCGCATAAATTAACGGGGACTCAAACGTGTACGATTAATACACTAGCTAGCTGAGCGATTAAAAATACACACATATGCGTACGCTTTTGACAGTAATTTATCGTGGGTATCAAAGGTCAGGACGAAATGAATTATGTACCTGCATTGAATGCCACATACCTAAATTATCAAAAAATACAACCATGTTCTACTCGATATCCTGCAAAACTAAAAACTTTAACGACCTGACTGAAAACTCGAGAACAGATTTTTTTATAAATTGAAATCAGAACATTTTGAATATTCGTCATTTTGTCGGGCTTTTATAGATGTAATAGTTGATTGAAATATAATTACGCTGTATCATATTTTATTAAACATAACGTTGATCCGAATGTTTCACTGCCGCCTTTTTGTCTATATTATAAAACATTTTATAAATTACTACCATGAACACTCAGTGACCAGTGTATAATAAATAGATTTTAATACATGTTCAATTTTGTTTCAATTGTATCGTACTTTATATTGATATAATTGTACAATAGCTATATCACTGTATCGTTATAAATTATAATAGTCTTATATTAAGGAACTTTAATGTGTATATACAGAGAGACCCGCCTGGACTATTGAACTTTTATATACATATATATATGTATTATACATTGAGAGTAGTGAGGGTGTGAGTGATATGATGAGGGAACGAGGTGTTATCGTCCACATTATGCGTGTAATGTGCAATTGTATAAATATTTAAGCTACCTTTATACATCTCAATTCATAATTTATGTAAATATTGTCGCCTCACTGTTATAGCTCAAATGTATCATGAAAATAACATATTTTTATAAAATAGTAAATTGGGTAATATCTTTTTATAAGACCTATAATATCTAATCTACAAAAATATGTACACAATTATCATATCAACGAAAAAAACGGAAATATTCATATTATTATAATATTGGATAACCTTTATTTTTATTTTTATATTAATATTCACGTATAAACTTTGATTAAAGCTTATACATTAAGAGGTCGCTGTAACTGAATGTGCTGTTTTCGTCTTACTACCTTACGCTTGTGTAATGTATCAAAAAGCAGATTCGGTAGTTACAATTTTGCTAACAATACCAGTTTGGAACTTCTGAACATATATTTTGCATTAGTAGGACAGAGACAACATAATACGAGTATGGCGTCACCTATAGTAGAATTTCTACAGTTTTAAATTGTGTTTGAACTTTGAACTTAGAATACCTGATGGTTTTTGGGTATCTTTTGCAAGATGGAACTATTTTGTAGCTCACACTTATTAAATACGAATAATTGAATCCAAAAAAAAATGAATTTCGCCTACGTATACATGTATTAATTTTGTTGGGCGATTTCATATTGAAACCTCTAGTTGTTTTTCCCTCCTTTTCGACACCAAGTAAAAACTCCCTAGGCACTGCAATGATGCGGATTTGACATCAGTAGTGTCTTAGTTGAACAGTATGTCAGAAGTGAATCGTTTGCATTTAAACATCTATACGCACTTCGATAGAGTTTAGTTTTAAAACACCCGCTGTTCCTTTGCTCTCTCTCTATCAGTTATATTTTGATTAGCGCGGGTACGTACATAATTTTGCTCCCACGAATGACCGCGGTACATACGCCAATTATAATATATATATCAGACCTAACAGCGCCTAACCTGCGGGGTGTTGCGGATCTCTGAGATCGTGCATTTGAAACGCGTGTGTATAATATGTAATACGCCCGTCAGGTAGTTGGCCGGGGCTGTGGGATTGGATACGACAGATGCACCTCCTGAGCGGTGTGCGTGCTTCGCGTATATACAAACAGCGTATATAGTATAGGCGTATAAATAATAGGTAAAGTAAAAAAAAAAAAAAACTTAATAATAATAACGAAATAAAATAATCGAAAGGGAACCGAAGAGAGAATCAAATAAATACATACTCGCATATATATATATATATTTAATATAATATGTACACCGCTCCGGCGTGGACGTAAAGAAGAGCGACCAAGAGCAAGTGTTCGGGTTCACACGCAGGCGGCGATGATGATGCTGCGGCGTCCGCCGTGGCTGCGTCTGTCCGTCGAACGTAATATACATATATACATATATACGCAGACCATGGACGCCGGATATGTACGGATGCGGATGTCGACGGGGTGGTGGGGGCGAGGGGACGGGCGGGAGCGGAGCGGGGGTGAGAGCTCGAGCTTTATATCCGGGTCGCCGAGGCGAGAGCGGGCGGGGGACTGGTGGTCGGCTCGTGAAGGGTGGCACGCGGAAGGGGCGAGGGCCGCCGCCACCGCCACCGCCGCCGCCCGAGGGGTCAGCAGCACAACAGATTATTAATGATACGTGAAGAAATTGATTTATGTTATAAAACTGTAATTTAATTAATTGCTAATTGATGCGCGCGCGCATTATACACGCGCTCGCGGGTTCACCGGCGTCCGATCCCTGCGCCCGACGAGGCCGCCGCCGGGTGAAAGGGTGCGTGATATGTCCTGGTTACACAGTACTGCGACCGCGTGCACGGGGATGATGAAAATGCGTTATGCACGCCATTTCAATGTATACACACACATATATATATATATGTAATATGATAATTATAATATAATATATTATATACGCCGGCGCGGGATCGTGTGTGCGTGTACGATATAAAATAACGTGCACGTGTTGTGTACCGCGGTGTATTGTTGTGTGCACAAACGCGATCGTGTGAGTGTGTTTGTGCGTATTTGTGTGTGTGTGTGTGTGTGTGCTTGTGTGTGTGTGGACTTCCGTGTTGCTTCCACGCGGACTTTGCACCGCGGCCGAAAAGCGCGTGTTCGACTCTTATAGTGTAAACGTATAGGACATAGGTGTACTTACGATATTGTTTTACACTATTATTAAACCAACAGCAGTTTTTGGGGGTTTCTGGGAGCTTTCGCTTTCCACCCGCATCGGGACTAGGACTTATTCACTTTTCAAGAACCTTAGACATACGACTACTTTTGTCAAGCATCATATTTTACGATATGCAATACGTGTGAATATTGTTGCCGTCTTCGAGTCCTTCTGTGATTATTAGTACTCAGGGACTGGAGCACTGTGCCACTGTGCACTTGCACAGTGGGCCGGTGTTATAATATAATGCATCTCGGGCTGATACAAAATAATCCACCTTGTATAATATTATTATTGTTGACGATTTTTTTAGGACCTCTTCTATTTAGAACGCATTTGTAGTAGACCAACCACCGACGTTATCTACTCCGCTCAACTCAATCTTAAATGTTTATAAGTTATAACAATATAGGGTCCGTACTTTCATGCAAAATGCAATATTTTTTGTTGAGGTCCCAGCAATGCTTTTCGAGGACAAAATACTTTCCATACTCGTGCATCAAAGAAATAAAAACTATTAATTTTCTATTTGGTATTTTTATCAGTTTTTGTGTTTTTTGAGCAATAATTATTACAGTTTTCAAGTAATTTTTGTTTATTCTTAATGCACATTTATACATTTATATGTTGTTGCGATCATTCATCATTTGTCGATTGTGCTATTTATGATTTTATGAACTCTAATCACTAACAATTAATTAGTTAGTTGGTGTTACATTGTAATCGCGTTTATATCGTCGATTTCGTATTTGTATTTACACTCAAGAATTTTTAAAACAATTTTTTGGTCATTAATATACTCTAGATATTATCTATGATTTATGATTTTGAGCACAATATAAATAACAAATAGTTAATATCACCTCAAATTAATTTTAATTTTAAAAACGTTTATCACCTGTTTGCTATGATGATTAGTAACTGAAATTCAAAAATAAAATACCAAAGTCTAAAAGTTTAGTTTGTCATAGTTTATAGGGCTGATTATTTTTCTATACTAGTGGGTCGAATTGGTCCTCCCTTCTTAGTACCTATTCTACCTCTAATCATAAACCAGCATATCCAAATCTTATTTGTACAGTTGTACACATACTACCTATATAATTTATACACTGCGTAACTTCCGTGCATTACAAAGTCTCCTAAGCAACATAGTGAGACGCATTAAATATATCTAAATAATCTTGATTCGCAAAAATATTTCGTTAAACAGAAAATACAGTTCAAAAGAAGTTTGCATGGCAGTTTCACTGTTTAATAATATTGAGCATGCACCTGAAGTATAATAGTAAGACAATATAATGTGTACAACATATACACAATCGTTTGAGTGTATCTGTGTGTACGAATTTCCGTGATTCTTACACTTGAGGATTAAAGTTCTGCCACTGTAAAGTGGCCGAAAAATGCGCGTTTGACGATATAGGCAAGTCTGGGTTAGGTTAGGTATACGTTGCTAATTTAACTTTTTTAAATTTAATTATCATTGACAGAATTTTCAACTTGACTGATTCTTATATATTGACATAAACTATATAAATAACGAATTGCTTTTAATCAAATCCAAGTTACGTTAATTTATAAATAATTAAATAATATATAATATAATACAATTATTACTGATGATGCAAATTACATAAACATATACTTTAACATCATTTTAAACAATATTTTGCTATTTACCTATACATTAAAAAACAAAAAAAAACTTATCCAAGCTTGAGTATACAACATGTAGTTACACAGCACTCGTAATTACCACTTATGGTATCTATTGTTATATCACTTATATGTATTATAACTGCATCGGCACTTAAGGTTTCTGGGAGCTTTCGCTTTCTACCCTCATCGGTATTCAGTCTTTTTCACTTTTTAAGAACTTCAGATTTACCACTATCGTCACGTAGAGTTAAAATTTATTTGACATGTTCAATAATTTTCATCATACCACAGTTAAAAGCAATTATAAACCATATCGATGCCCTATGTAATTTATTATTGTATTTAATATATATTGTATTCAACTATTGTATTTAATTTTAAGAATAAATAATCGACTTTAAAATTACAATAATTTTATTTTCTCAGTGAAGACTGAAAGTGTGCTTTATTACATTTTACGATTATATTACGTTCGTGAAATACTAAAATGTAAAAAGTACAAATAACTGTTGCGTAGGTATTAATATTTTATTGAGCATTCAAAATGTCTAAAATTAGTTTTTAAAAAAACCATTTAAGAAGATTGGGTATTCTTCGATTTTTTCTTATTCGTTAACTATATAAGTTATTTGACGTTTTTTAACATTTTATTTCGTTGAAAACTCGAATATTATAACACTTACAGGAATTACCTATGATTTCGTATTTTATAAAATATATATCAGTATAAAATTCGTATAAAGACCCATTTATCAGTAGAAAATAAGCATATTGATCTTCTTATATAACTTGCATAATGTTTAATATGATGACTGATGATATAAAATATTTTAATCATTAACCTTCACTAAAAAAATAAAAATATTTGTCTATATTTATTTATTACGAGTATATTCTAATATATTCTATGTACAATAATACATTATCTCCCAATAGTATGCGGTGTACCGTTGTTTTGTAACCACTAAACTAGGTATAATTATTATGACCATCGTATTATTTATTATTTTAAACCACTTTATATATTTTCTCTCTATAACTTCTGGTGACATATTAATATAGGTACCCTTTATAATATGTTTATATTTGTACATCCCAATGTTAATGTTATAAAATCAATTTCATAATAGGTAAAAATAGTTAGTTTGCTGTCGTTACTCGTTTGTAGTGTATTGTAGTGAGTTTTTCCGGTGAACAGGTATAGTTTGTTATAATTAACTATTAAAAATATTCTAAGGTTTACTTTCTTCTGAACAATTATTGAAAAAATATTAATAATAAATATATAAATTGTCTGAATTATAATCTATAAAATTATTGATAGTACCTACCTATTAAGTATTATTTTTTCATTTTGATAATTTAATTTTAATAACTTTTTGTTTCGTGTAATATCCTTGACTTCAACACAATTCATATTGTAGTTAAAAGTTGTGTTTAGTAGACTGCATACTAGAAAATAGCCAAAGAACTATTAACAATTTCAAAAACTTATAACAATTTATAATTTATATCATAATGTATAATGGGTAATAAGTATACACTTTATTTTACGTATTAATTAAACGTATGATTTTTTTCTTTGTTCACATTAATATCCCATTGTTATGTAACAATAACAATAGATAACTCGAAATTATTATTTTTCACCTCGATAAATGCGGTCAGTCAAAGCAATAATGATATTTTTTACGTTGGTTTCAAATCGTTTCTAAAACCCGATCTTAGACGTTTCGAACAGTTGGTGGTCCTCTCATGAACAATTAAAAAATTATTAACACGTGTGCATATTACTATATTGAAATAACATAAGCCTTAACATCATGCTTATGG
This sequence comes from Myzus persicae, assembly GCF_001856785.1. Lineage (NCBI taxonomy): Eukaryota > Metazoa > Arthropoda > Insecta > Hemiptera > Aphididae > Myzus > Myzus persicae. Next base: position 194,069 of record NW_019103969.1, read on the forward strand.
AACGGATTCATACAATAGTGGTGTATAATAATAATATAATATACATAATAATATACTTGTACGTTCATATATACAGTATACTTTTAGGAAGAAATAATAAGATAAGTACTTATAGAAATAATAATTCATTTTAAGTGCATAATATTATGATGTCTTCGGTCTTATCATTATATTTATCACAGCCCCAAGCACACTTTATAGCAGGTTCCAATTTCGAAACGATCAGCTTATGGCTAGTATTCCGAAATTCAGCAAATTAAACTGACATCCAATTAAAATACGATTTCAATTTGGCCAAGTGCTTGTAAAATGTTGGCCAATCGAGTAATTTTTATACATATTCGCGTTTGCTCCATTTAACAATGTTTAAACAAAGAACTTTGAATTATCCACTCAATTAATCCAGATTAAAAAACCATCTAAAAAACAATCGCTTAACCCTTTCACGCAAAACTGTCGACTTCACACAGCATTCCAGCCATAAATGAGGGAGTGCCCATTGTCGGATACGAAAACTTCGCACATGCCCTGCACGCGTGGTGGTTGTTTTTGATTTATAATATTATTTCCTACAATACTTTCGTGAATAAAATTGTTTTTCTTCGTGGAACTCAAAAACAACGAGGGTGCGGTGATGTGTGTATTAATAATTATTAAAAAAGAAAAAAGCCACCCCCAACATTGGCCCTCGAATTAATGGTTATTAAAGTATAATATATCGTGATATAGAATACAGATGGAATGAGCTAGAGTGATTGTAACAGATATACATCCAACATCCATATGTTTGGATATGTTTCAAATCGGTTGTTCAGAAATATAAATATCATATATTTCATACGTTTTACTTTGTACAGTGACATTCGAAATTGATATCATGTGAACCTAACTATAAAATAAACAACATAAAGCTGTTCTACACCATTTCGAAACACTCTTATATCGACAACAGCAGCATATCGCCACACAGTAGAGGCAGCCAGTGACTAAATAATTGTGGTTACGGTTTTGTTCTTGCACGAAATTTGCTTTATGGTGCCTTTCCCAAAAGTGTCTCCGAAGAGCCGACTCTTTCTCCGCAGCACCCTTTAGAGCATATCACTGGCGATGAAAACTATTTTCCCACCGCCGATGCATGTATATATATATATATATGGCATTATAATATTCTAATAATCAAAATAATATATTATCGTGTACACCGCAGCACAGCGGAGTCTCTGGGCGGCGGCGTACGTCTACACAATCGCCGCGAACGATCTCCGCTTCTCGCCCGAAAAGAGTCGTCGCGAGCGGGGGACGTCCCTCATCGTTCGACGCAACCACCGCCGCTGGTTCGGCTATCGCGTCCGTCCATCGTCGTCGTACAGCGGCAACAGACAACAGTCACGTTTACAATATATATATATATATATATATATGTATGGTGCATGCATCATATCATAGAGACACGACTGTCGCCGCCGCCGCACCTCCCCGGCGGGGCCGGCGCACTCGTCAGCCGTTCGATCTTATCTATTTATATCCTGTCATCCCTCTTGTACGTACAACGTTCGCACTGATGATTATTATGTGCGTGTACGCGACCGAATCGTGTGCGCTTTAGATACGCGGGACGGGCGCGATCTGCAGGCTCTGCGCAGGTTTTTTTCGTCTATCTTTCCGCGAGGTTATTATATTATTATTTCTCCCCCTCCCGCCACCCGCCACCCGCGAAGGGATGATGATATTGTATTGTCGTGTGTGCGGTAGTCGCGCGACGCATCAGTCACGCACGCGACGTTAGGGGAGTCCGCCACAGCAGCAGTCTCTCTTCGAATAAAACATATTATTTTATACGCACAACCGCGGAACCATAGTAAAACGGGTGAGACCGATGAGATGCACTCTCGTGTACACAAAGATAACATCGTAATAATATATGATTTTCGTGCGTACATGTGCTCGACGTTGTAGGTACCGATCATCGCGGTCGCTCCTGCTGCAGCTGCTGCGGAGAAGCCGTCGAGTTTCCTCGGGATTTTCTCGGAACGGCGGGCTCGTCTGTTCTGTGTGTCGTGCATTTATGAGTGCCATAGTTTAGTGAAATTTACAGTGATCGTCGATATCGCGGGGAGGGTCGTAGCGATACCGCCTATATGACCCACCCTATTTTCTTGCGCAATCGTAAGACAATCGTGTAAAAAAAAAATGATCCCGTTTTTCTTTATTGTTTATTCAATACTAATTATTGGTAATTATTTATATATATATATGGTAATTACCAAGTATAATGTTAAAATTAAAGGATTTTAGAGGTTTAAAAGTATTTCTACTGTGTCGAAGAGTTGTATCATTGTATTTATTGTATGATTGCATATTATGCGATAACATACCTTTGATGGTTGTAAGAAGGATGTACGCTGCTATGTGGTACTTATCAGAACTCAAGTAATTTATAGATATCAGAGTAGGTATATATACAATTTAAATATTGAGTGCAACTGATGTACTCAAGTAAAAACTAAGAAAAGCGATGACGATACCTAGGTATATTATATTATATGTGTGTGTACTGTGTATTCATAAACTTGGAAGTCAGTTCCATTAAATCCACTGAGATTTCCTTCAAAATGCTTTAGATTTCGGTATACCTATAAAAAAAGTTGTTTACATATCATTAGGCACTTTACTGTTGAAAATGTAAAAGTGATATTTTTATTTCCAGGAGAAGTTAAGCGGCTGAGAACTATGATGCTAATAATTTATACTGCAAACTTGTACAACAGAGTAATATTCTACTATAGGTACTGCGCCGTAGGTCCGAATAAGACGTGACTCGCAGCATTTAACTCGTTTCGAAGTGGAAACTTTTCCGACATTTTTCGCGCCATCGGCGGCTTGTGAATAAATACGATACATTATATGTTATAGGCACCAGGGAAAGTCACCGGACCGTACTGTGCGCAGTGACCGTTTATGATATTATTATTTTTATTATTGTCACATTGCCTCGGCGTATCTGTCTCGTCTACCCGTGTGCTTCCCTGCCAACGGACGTCGACAATAATAATAATTGGACTGCACAGAGGAGCGATTAGCACCGGTAAAATGAACGCTATCGCCACTGTATATTATAGTGATGACGCCTTGTACAGATGATTGAGTCGATAGTTGTTGGCGCTACGAGTGTGTGCACTTAAATGTCGTTTGTGGCGTTTTCATTGTATGTGTGTGTGTGTGTGTGTGTGTGTGTGCGTGTGGGTGGGTGGGTGGGTGTGTGGTACTGTTGTGTACTTGTGTCGTTTGTGTTCTTTTCAATACCAACTATACCCGTGTATAATGTACCTATATTATTATTATTACACATTTACACGCGTATCTCCCCATTGAACTGTGGTAATAAACATGTACAATTGCGATTGTGATATGTATAATAGGAAATCAAAGACATCATAATATAATGGCACTATTTGTTTGTTAGTTTTTTCCCCCCCCCGAGAATGATCTCTGATTAGTGTTTATACGTTCAAAAGCAAATAATTAACCTGCTATCCTCCTCTTCCTAGAAATAATATTGGTATATAAATTTTAGATGATGAACAGTTCGAGTGAATAGTGTATTGTTTTTACTACAAAGATAAATGCAGGATCGGTCAGCACTCTCGGAAATTCTTGACAACGCTTCATCCTGGCAACCGTATAATACCCGTCCAGGACAATATTCTTGGGAATTTCCAGTGAGTGTCAAATGCAGGGTCGTTACAGAGAATACGATCAAAATTTGTATGTGAAAATTTTTCTTTTAATAATGTGTAGTTAGGTAAACTTTATAATTTTAAGTTAAGCAACATTTTAATATAATATTATTTATTATAATAGAGTAATATACATGCTAAAATAAATATTATTATAGTCAGAAAATCAAGTAAATCATAATCGTTTCTATATTATATTTTAATTATTTTCAAACTATTTTTTTATTTTCAAACTAATTGGGTATCTCACACTATTAGAGTAATTCAATTTTTAAGACAGTAGGTAACTGAAAAACTGAAAAACCGTACAGTTATAGTAACTACACAATATAACTTTCATCCTGTGGTTTAATAGCTGGAATAAGCACTAAATGGATAGGTATATAATATTTACCTCGCCAGTATAGTTATGAATATTTAATTACGAATTGTTACCTCATCCGTCGTTCTAACTGTAGATCTAATCATTAGCATCATTGCTATTTTGCAGACATAATGACATCTTTCTGAAGTTTTGAATTACCAAAAGTAATTTTTTATTATATTGAATATTATTGTACATTTATAGATTAAAGTATGCATAAAAAGAAAATTAGGTACAGCTTATTTGATTTTTACAAAATACTATTTTTACTAACCTACAAAATCATCAAGTGTTTATATTTTGATAAAAAATTATAATATATATAAGAAATACACCATTAAACGACATGATTAGGTTAAATAATAATTGACTAAGCTGTATTTTTCAATGTTCTCTATAATTTCTAAGCATTCCCTTTAAGTACTACATCCCCGAGAATAGCCCAACTCTACTATAGTATGAGTGTGTGTCAGTCAACAAGATGGTTTCTGATAGAGGACTTAACAATCTGATCGAATAATTACTTTAGAGGCTTAAGAATAGAAAAATAGCATATACCTATGTGAATATTTACGCAACACTAACTTTTTACGATAACATCGATTTTGTTTTGTTGTCGGTATTACATTCACCTACCTACTGAAAATACATAAATATTATAAATATTATAATTATAATATATGTATAACATGAACTATTTTTAGAAATATATGCTGATTCACCCGCCTCCTTCACTCAGATCCGTTTTTCGAGTACATTATGATTTACCATTGAATTCAAATTCAACACATCTAGAACTGCAGTGACGAGGTACTCTCGAAACCTAATATACAACAGACACGAATTCCTTCTGATATGCTTTGTTATTATTTAATTTACTACATATATTTTTATATTATATTATTATTATATTATACTATTTTACTATATTATTATACATTAGGCAAGTAAGTAATATTATGTTTACGGTTTGTATAAATTATATACAACATATTATTTTGTATTAAGTACTGCAGTGATTTGTATTTATCTACATAGATTCGTCTATCACGGAAGAGACAGTCATTTTGCACGAAAGTAATATCAAAAATAATTAAAGTATATCGCCAATAGTTACCATACCTTGTGCTTTTTTATTTGTTGGCATATCTACCACATTAAAAACTCTACAATTTACATTATAATAAAGCTATATACTACACTCTATGTGAATTATATATTAGGTATTGGTATATTTTGGATTTTTTGGCATAATATTGTTATCCAAATGAAATTGAAACGGATTGAAATGATGCACATCGTGACGAAACATATTCATGTTTATAATATTATAGTTTAATAATATCGTATTATTCAATGCAATTTATCTCCTAAAAACAAATTTAAGCCTAGACCGTTCGTATAATATTATAAAAATCGATCAAGTCCTGACTACTGAAACAATCTCAGTAGAGCTATTCGTACAAAATAAACATTTTTGTTTTTATTTAAGTGCCAACACGTATATGAGTACTTATAATATGACATAACTGACGTTTGATAGTAAGAATGAGAATAATAGTTACATACTATTGATCATAGTTACTTTGTGTGGATTAAGTAGTTTATAGTAAGCAGTAAGCACCAACATGACCAAACAGCTGCATAAAGTAATAACATAATTTAGATTTTAAATTTTGATAATCAAGCTACTATTAAATAAATTAAAATATCGATAGTAATACAATAGTAGAATATACGATAGGTTTTGAACTTTTAAACCCATTTGTCATTATAAATAAGACTTAACATTTTTAATTTAATTTTTTTTTGTCGAATAATCACATAGTTATTGTTCAGAAAAAATCAATTTTAACAATAAATTGACTTGTTAAAATGTTTTTTATAACACGCTTATAATCATCACCACATTCACTGCAAAACACATTTTCGAACTAATGTGTTAACTGTTAAGACGTGATAACCAATTATATTTCAAGCCCCTCAAGTATATTGATGTTAAACATTCATGTTATATATTAAAAGCAAATAATAATAAAAAAACTTCCGAAAAGCACTTATTTAACAAAGATTCCGATAACAATAAGAGTAAAAGGTGCTATTGTGCCTAACCACTGTTACATAAATATTGTATTATTACGAATTCCACAATACATTCATTCAAGAATTTATATCGATTACCGTATAACTGCTTACTAGTTTTTAATTAGTCAAACCTTACTTTCATTTTTAAAGAAATATAATGCTAAACAAATATCATAAATTAATGTATACACGTTGCATATAATTGTCCTATATTATACTGTCAGTAAAAATATATTTCGGAAATCGTGTTTTATTAAGTTTTTAATTTTTGAAAACGAATGACTTTTGTGCGACTATATAATACAACTTACATTAAAAATGCAAATGATCCGTATAATAATATTATTGCGATTTACGTATATAAATTATAACTTGTATGCTGTATTATATGATGCGCTTAATGGACGCAATCACCTACATACGCGTTTAAAACATTGAGAAACACCAAATTTAAAACTAAAATATAATAACAATCATAGGTTCCGGAATCGAAAATGTTATCACTTATCATTGAATGTTCAAGGAATATTATTTAAGCAAACGGACAAGGACCACAAAATATGCACTGACGTCATCGTAGGATTATAAACGATATTAATATAAAGACATATTTAGGAATATAGCGAGCGTAAATAATATATTTATTCATATACTATATGTGCATAGTATGCATATATACCTAGTGTACTGTATATTATAATGTACTTCTGTAGAACTCGGAGCCAAAACTGATTTCCGTTGTGCTCCCGTCAGTTGTAGGTTCGTTATATATAATGAACAATAAAGGAGCAGCCGTAATGATAAAACATCCGACAAACTTCGCAATAGCGTAACGTCGTGGTCCGTTCAATGTCTTCGTATCGTCGTAATAATACCATCGTTTTTGACATTCGACTACACGACTGTGTCCGTACTCGGTCAGATACACACACAATATGGAGATTTAATTCCGCAGCGTTTTGAGAACGAATATTCGTCCTGCAGCATTTTTTAAGTCCACTAAAATCTAGCATCAATGAGTTTAGAGGACGCTATCTATGGATTTGTTGTCTCGGTCACGACACGGCAAATTTTCGTTCACTAAATAGCTACTTTTGATGTCAAAATGAATTGACCAATAATTATCAAACTCTCGGATACGAACATATTCTTGTTTTTTTTTAGATATTTTTATTTTCAAGATATATATTATGCAGAGGTATGTGAAATATCACAAATTTAAAAAGCTCGTATGTCGTTTGAAAATTAAAATACCTAATAAAAGCTGACACTTAAGCATGGATAATGTTCTCAGTTGAAAGTCTTACAATAGGTCAACATTCACTCCAATGTCAAATATAGCCCCTACACACTATGAAAACTGTGAACAAAAACTTGATATGCCTTATGTTTGTATGACGAACACAACAAACGCATGCTTTGTCATCTTAACCAAATAATAAATAATATTATAGACGTACATATAATAATATAAAGACATGATTATGGATGTACCGTGGCACTATAGCGGTAGGTATAGGTACTCTCAAACTTTATTGTTAAAATTGAATAATATATTAGAATATAATATTTACGACGACGTGTTCAGTAGCTATGCTTTTGGTTCCCGAGAAAATTACGCAGACGGGTCATTAATATTTGTACCTATTTTTCCATTGGTATATATTAGTTAAACGATTAAACCTTATTATTGCGTGGCGCTCTGCACCAGGAGAAAACGCGGGGACAGAGAGAAATTAAAATGTTAAAATCCAAATCTCGTGACGTAGATATTATATACATACCTACGTAATAATAATATACCATAATAAATGCGTGTATTATGTTATAATATTCTACCTACTGCTGCTCCTGCTCCTGCCGCCACCGCCGCCGCCGACGTTATTCGTTCGTTTTCTCTCCTTGTACCCGACTACGTGACGTTTTTCCCTCGAAACATTAATAATAATTAGCACCGTGCGCATACTATATATATATATCATTATTTGTATATGTATACAGAAGCTTATATGCATGTGCCCGAGCATGTATTTGTACTCACGTACGTGTATATAAAATGTATATATATGTCTCGGACAGGGACGAGAAGTGAGAGAGGAAAAAAAATATAATAATAGTACCTACGTATAACGTTCGCAGCTAATAACCTGCCGGACAGAGAACCGATATAATAATAATAATAATAATAATAAATATGGTCCGATACAGAAACACACACATATGTATACTTACAATGTGTGTGTGTGTGCATGTGTGTGTGTGTAGGAAAAATGCGGAGAATTGGACGCGGTTGTCAACGATGTATTTTCTATGGCTCAAGCTTTTTGACGTGTACATATTATTATATATACACACACATACACATCCAATCAAAAATGATTCGATCTACTCGTTGCCGCCAGTCGCCACGAACCGTCTCTCTCTCTTTCACTCGTTCTCTCTCTCTTTCGCCGAGAACGCCGTAAAAATAATAATATAATATAATAATATATAGGTAGGTATGTATATATATATATATATATATATTGGAGTAATGTGTGTAATATTTTACGCTCCGGCCCCGCGGCCATAATGTGTTAGATTTTACTATCATGTGTACCTATTATAATATACGTAGTCTGCGGCGCAATAATAACGATAAAAATACCACCGTCGTATATGTGCGTGGCAGTAATATTATGTTTTTTCAATGTCCTGCTACTTCCACGTCTATGTAGGGACCAAATTAAAAAAAAAATGTATGTTTACTGCAGCAGATATAGGTAATGTATGATAATACAAAGATGATGTACGTTTTGTGAATAATGTATGTATTTTTTTTCTGCACCATAGCAGAAATAATAATATAATACTATAAAAAGTTTCAAGACGAAATAATCACGACACAGGTATGTAGTATAAACAGTTCGATGTGTATGAATTGCTCGTCTTACAAAATATTAATTATACACATCGACCAAATCGTATTTTATGATGAACGCGTGATTCGTGTTGTGTTAATATTCTAGAAATAAATAATTTATTATTTTACTATTACTTCATTTTTTTTTCTCATTTATAGATAAGGCTTGAACATCTATATCTATGATCATTAGCCTGAAGGTTATTTAGTGGGTTTTTAACTGTGAGGGAGGGTACGGTCTGTGAGAACATGTGTATATGAGACGATGATTTGTCATTAAAACCCGGGCGATCACCCATCCGGGAACTAGAGACACCGACTGATGCTTGACCTCAAAACAAGTTTGTGACTGAGGCCAAACACGGTCTATATTATATTTATTTCGTTAGCTTTGATTTATCGCATATTGTGCATTATAAAGGTGTATAATATTCTAAATGAAACTAACCATTTTCACTTCGCATGTTACGCCTTTGGCACGGGTCTTATTAATTAGTACCTACACAGGTGGGTAAACCTATAATATGTCCGTTCATTATTAATACTGCCGTGCTGTCGACCACAGAATTATCCATTATGCTGTTATGACTGTATCTGATATTAATCTCGTTTATAGATTTAAGCCGAAGAATCGTCAGTAGGTATATTATGTACTTTTAAACCTAGGATTTACAGTAATCCGTCGTCGGGTCGATGATTCGATGAAAATGGAGGCAGTACGGATTCTGTTGATTTTACCGTCCGTAAATCGAGTAAATATTGTGAATACACGTACTGCAATAGTCCATAATATTATTCAAATTCATGAGTATAAATTCAAAATTCATATATATATATATGTATTATGTACATTATTTATGTTTTAATAACATAAATAGGTCTTTACGCATTACGCTTCTACTTGAATGAAGCATTCAATCCAAGCAGGCATATTATTATAATGTTTCAGATTAAAACTATTGTACATTTAATTTTTTCAAAATTATTTTACAGTCATGTCGATCATATTTGCCCTTACCGTTTATCCCGGTGACTAAACTATAGTTATTAAAAATAATATTAATCGCATGACACATTACACAGCAGTCATTATATTGAGTAATGGATTTGTTAAACTTGGATTCGAAAAACGATTCTGAGCCAAAACAGTCGTCAGCGTTATTACTATATACGCATACTTTATAATACATAAACCTACTATACTACTAATTTCGAAGAACAGATTAGATTTTTCAAAGGCGACTAGTTGATTGCAGTTTTTTTCGTACAATTAGAACAATATTAAGTTAATGAATAAGTGAAAATGAAACATCGATGTGTATAATAGTTATATTTTATCTGTGAAGTATCAATACTCCTGATGTTAATTTAGTTATGTAGTGAATAACTTTTAAATTTTTTATATCGTCAACTCAAAATGCAACGCCCATTTACCATTGAAAAGTACGAATAGGTTCATGATAGTCAAAATTAAAATAAATATTCTTAGGTCAGTATCGTAATTCGTAAATAATGCATTTAGTAACGAAAAGCGAATATTTCACACCAAATGATAAATTAGAATAAGCGATAAAAATAAAGAAAATATGTAATATTTGATGAAAGTTGAACCTTAAAGTCAATAGGTACATTCTTATCGAATCTTGCAAAACGAATACCTATAGCTAACATTAAATATAAAATTAATATTTGATAAACTTCAATATCATATTATGTATTACCTATATTGATACCCATATTTAATAATATGTACGATATTCGTTAATATTAGTTTTCGAATAATAATGAATGTTATACAATATAATTAGACCGCGGATTATATGCAGTGAAAATACTCTATTATATGCAGCATAAAATACAGAAATATGCATAGACTATGTTAAAATATGCACTAAGAATTAAATTTAAAAACAATATGAAAAAGTTATGATGATGAAATTTATTAACAAAAAAAAAATATTATAAATTATAATTAATAATTATTATATTACATTTATGTAAATTTATTTAGAACTGTAGTTCTCGTAGCAGTATATTACTAAATGTTGCTCCAAGTGGTCCATTGTAAAACTATGGCGCTTGTCATCCAAAATAAGTTTAAATGCAGAAAATGACCGTTCAACATCACAGGACGTCACAGGACAGTATTTAAACTTAGAAGCCATGTTGCTCGTTATTGTATTGGGCAGTACAGTACTTGTGCCATTAATGTAAGCGTCGATCATACTTAGGGAATCATATCCAGGATTTTTGTACAGTAATCGAGTAATTTTTGTTTTGATTTTTTCTGAAAATACGTCAGGCAGTTCAGATGCTGTTGTTAATAATCCCTCAATAACTTTTAATAAATTGTGTAGTAACAAGTTCTAATCCGGTCAATTAGTTCGGTCGGTATGTATTATATATTTATATGTTTATATAGTATGCGTTTTAACACATTTAATCAGTGTGTTTTTTGTTTAAAAATACGATTATATGCCATTTACATCGTGATCAATGAAATATGCATACTTGGTAAAATAATACGATTATATGCAAATGCATATGCAGATATGCAAATGCATATAATCCGCGGTCTAAATATAATACTTGACCGTGGCCAACCATATGGTAACATTGGGCAAGTGGCAACCGTGGTATACTGTGCATTGTCATTTGTGTTACACCACACTGGAATAAAAGCGTGATGACGGGAAGTCGATAGGTGTTCACTGAAAGCGATCGGATACTAGAGTTAATGGCCGACCTAGCCACGATATGGACACAAAATTCGAAAGAAGTTTTTGAAGACTCACTCCCCGCGTAGGTACTGCAAACACATGAGCGACATGATGAATTGGCTGTTTCATGCCAACCACAGCCGGGTTTAGATGACTGACACCCCCCCCCTCCCCACAACCGGTCAGTGGGTTTGTTATGAAGCTCGGATATCTGTCATGCATGTTCCGCGCCCAACTGGTTCACGTTCAAACACAGCAGTATGTAGGACTTTGTCAACGATGACCAGCTGTTGTAAATATCTCTACGTAATTGGGCTCGCGATAGCGCATTGCCTCCACCGGCACTTAAACCATCGTGGTCGACATGCTATTTTTGATAAGTACTCGTAACCATGGTGATTTGGCGGTGTTGGCACCACACTGGTTGTACTTTGCCGAGGTAATCGCATTGGCGTAGAGCTGGCCACCAAAGAGTGGATAATAGATATCACCCAGGGTATCTGTAAGAACTATTTATGAAGAACCTTTTGTTACATTTTTAAGTCCAAGCTACACGAATTGAACAATTTTAAAATTTTTAGCTGCAAAATAATTTTAAAATTTTCTCGCTTATGGTGAATCTTATAAAAAAAGTGAACTTTGGACGGTTATACAAATAAATGTTGCCTCTCTATGTATTTTGATATTTTTCATTTGGGATGTGGACAGCTTATGATGAGGAGAATTGTTTTAAATTGTCGAGCTCTTTTTCTCAAACACAAATTAATAAATATGTCAAAAAATATTTTTAAAATATATCAACTTATTTAATAAACTGTAGTGAGACTAATAGTAAAATAAATTATTTTAATCACAAGAATATCATAAAATATATACTAGTAATATTATTATGGGCTTGCAAAATGAGCTATTTCTCAGGATCGGTTTTTGTAAACAATGATTTTTCATCATTGAATTCAAATTTAACACATCCATTACAGTCACACCTCTCGATACCTAATATACAGCAGATCGATACTTACTTAGATATATCTTTATTTAAATTATTATTATTAGTAGGTACCCATTTGCTACCTTTTTAATCCTCTCATTTTGTTTGGAATTCAGATGCACACAAAATTGACCTGGAAAAGTTCAGCATGGAATTTACAATATAGCTCACACTTGTTATCATTTCACGTGGTAAACTTATTTTACTAAGTGTTGCAAGTATAAAGTAATACTATCAAAAGTGTCTTATTGGCAAAGACACTGACTCTGCGCACTTATTAAATAACAAATCATGGCTTTTGATCTCATAAAAAGAAGTTATAATTCAAGAGGATTTTATACCGATCGAATATTAATGAAAACACATCAATATTTATTCTATTGTACCGATACAAATATAGTAATGAGATAAGAAATAAAAAAAATTCTGAATACTTGAGATCAATTCTACATTTTAAAATTTCGACTTTTATCATCTGTAAAATCTGGAAAGTTTTTCAAGATTAATCATACGGAATTGATAAAAAAAATTAAAAAGGTGAAACAATCAATCCCAAGTAAATATCTTAACAAATTTAATATTATACATAATATATAAGGTTGAATTTTCGCTTTAATTGTATCAATAGTTTTTTGTACGATTATTAAAAGAGTAATATTGTATGCTTAAAGACTGAACTTTTTCTCAAAATCGTTTTTCGTGTACAATAATTAAAATTTGTCTCTGAAATGGGTAAAAAATAAATAAATAAAAATGAATGCCTACGTATTTTTTTTTTAACCTCTTCGCCTTGAAACACAACCGAATGCTTTTTATCCGATGGAAATTTAATATATCACTAATTACAACGAAAAAAATGATGATGGTGATCGCGTCCGACCGAGCCTCTCGACAAGTGCTGTGAAAAAGGTCTCTCCGCCGGAGTGCCTACCTACGTGCAAATACGTGCCGAACGTGACCGGTAGACTTTTCGGCTGAATGCGTAAGTCGCACTATAATATACAAGTTATATTATACACCAACAACACGTGTTGAACCACACGAAGCGTTTGGTCTCCGAAACTTGTAATATGATTTTGTACATATGTACATAGCACATAATGTATAATAATTAGTAGGAGCTACCCAAAATTGCACACGTGTCATATGAAGCTTTCGATGTAGTATGATAATAGTGATAGAAACAAAAACAACATATAAGGTTAACCGATTAACAGAGCTCTATCCATGTATTTGCCGTCTCCATCTTATGCATCACTATGTATGTACGTCATAATCTTACAATAAATGTTCGTTCACTAATTTCAATAGTTTACAGTTCATTTTAACATTATAGTAAATATTGACCTATTATCAAACGTTTAGGTGAGAAGTATTTTTAATTCGTATCCATATCTTGTTTGAAAATTAAAATATCGAAAAAAAGAGTGCACATAACACCTACAATTTTTACAGTAAGGAAATTCACTCCGATATCAAAACTAACAGCACACTATTGAAACAAATGAACGAAAATTTGATATTTCGTACGTTTATAAGACGTAGACATTTAAGACAACAAATGCATGGGTACTGTACTCTATTAAGTGTATAGATATTGGCAGTAGTATAAAATAAATGGCGTCAAGCGATTTTGTTCTTCGGATCAATAAACAATCTATTATCATAAATTATAGTCATATTTTCTTTGAACTTTTCGGAGAAACTGATACTGTTTTATTATCCTATAGTATACACTATACACCCATATATTATTACTGCAGAACTATCCATTTTTTTTTTATCACATTATTTATTTCATAATTTTTTTATATAGCATTTAATTATATATTTTTTTTATGTCTAAAAACAAATTAGTGTTATATAGAATTCTCAAAGTTTTAGCCCACATTACCCTCATCCGCTTATCAACAAAATCGTAATTTAGCTTCGAAACCAATGGTGTAGCTGAATACAGAAGGTTACACAAGGGTGTAGCTTCAGAATAACTGACAGAGACTTCCCCCCTCCCGCCACCCCCCATAATATTATATATTTTTTGATAAACACCAAATGCAAACAAATCATAAAAGATTGCATGCCAATAATTTCTTCAATTATGTACGAGTATATACTATATAACACATAGTTATATATAGCATTATAGCTACTATTTATCACGAACTGGCTTACCTTGATACCATGAAATACCTGGTGATAGGTTATTGCGATATAATTCCTGGCCTGGCCAATAGTCAACTATAATAATTTTATTCATAAAAATAATATTGGTTTTAGAAATTTCTAAACCTGCATTTTTGTCACAGCCAATTATTGTTATTAGGGAGGTATGTGGTATAACTATAGTATATGTTATAAAGTGATTCTTTAAAACACACTAATTTTCATTTAAAGTATAATCGTTCTCTGGAATATGTTTATGAAAATGTCAATACATCAAAATCGAATTTTTATTGAGATGTTAAATTTATCTGTAAATATTTAATATTATTTGATCGGAATAGAGTAGCACAGAGATACACCGGAAAAAAGTTGGTACACTGCCTACTTGAACTTTGTTAAACTTTGAATTGCATATATAATTAATAATTCGTTTGGAATTGGATTTTTATAAATTGAAATTCCTAGAAAAATATTCTGCTTCAGACTATAAAGTCTAGTATTTATGCTGTCATTCAAAAGAGAAAAAACTGAAAAAATTGAAAATTTGAAACTTTATTTTATAAAATCTGTTGTTTTGTAATGACTGTATAACTATCAACAAAAAAAAAAAATATTTAAAACAATTTAATTACTTTTTAATACAATGAGAATTTTCCTTTAAAAGTATTAAGCTTCCTAAATAATTGTTACTATATTTACCACTTATTAATATTGATTTGGATAGGTAAAAAATCTAAGATATTGTTTTTAATTGATACCACATAATATGATGTACCTAACTCATACTATTACGCACTTCGTATACAAGTCCAAGACAGACAAAGAACAGTAGATGAAGCTTATAAGTTATGAGCTCGATAATATCTCATCTCACACTAGGTAGGTACCAAAAAAAAAATAAAAAGAATGGTTTAATTTATTCCTTCGTTGTTATATTATTGTTCGCGCGTGGCACGCATCATCTAGCAAACTATACTATACTATTATTATTATTATTTATATTATACTGCTGCTCCTTTCCTATATATGTATTATGTATACGTATATATATATATATATATAAATAGACACATTATGT
Source organism: Myzus persicae (assembly GCF_001856785.1). Classification (NCBI taxonomy): domain Eukaryota; kingdom Metazoa; phylum Arthropoda; class Insecta; order Hemiptera; family Aphididae; genus Myzus; species Myzus persicae. The sequence goes on from NW_019103969.1 coordinate 210,109, forward strand.
TATCATTATTATAATATTAAATATATACGACCGCCACTACATTGTTGGCCCCGGCCTGAGGCACCGCGATTGCATCTGTCGATCGCGCCATCGATAGACAATGCTGCGAGAATAATCGCACGGAGTATGACACGTCACTGTCGAGTATAATAAAATATAATATATTATGCGCTACGTATCGTGTGGACAAAACATAGTATCTAAGACGCTCCAATAATTTGAAAATAAAAGTCTATATGCATCCAAGCGAGCAGGTCGCGATGAGACAATTTAAACATTGTCTAAAATGTTCAAAATTGTTTGAAAATAACATCACTCAACGTTTCCTATTATTTGTGATATTTAACTTTTTGGCGTCCAATCTACATTAATTAAAATAGTATTTAAAAAAAATAGAATTCAATCACTGTGAAGACGCTGCTGATCGGATACTTGACTGCAGAATGCAGATCACTGATGTCTTAACATTTTTTTCAACAACTCTAAGAGTTGTAAAACAATATTTAGTTATACTTTTGGGTTCATATAAGTATATGAACATTGCACCCATATTTACTAGGAACCGCTATTTTCATTAAGAAATATTAAAAATTAAAAGTTACGTCTCAACGGTACTATTAATATAATGTATTTTCTAGGACTAAACTATACACATAACAAACAAGATTCATTAAAACAGCAACTCGAATGCGACCTACCAACTTAGAATATATAATAATAACTGATACTGTATTGACCATAGAATACCACACCTGGTTAAATGAACAAAAGCACACATATATTGTAGCATAATACACCTGCTCAGAACCATTCAAAATCAGTGTCCGAAATCTGTAGGAGGATATTTGGTTACATCTGAGAGTAATAAGGGTTGAAATTAATAAAAATATTAAATCACTAGTATTTTATGTTTAAGTGTTGTGACGTGGTCGGGGATGACCAGTTCAACATAGTATATTCTGCAGTTAAGAAGTTAGTTTCTCTTTAATATATTTTAACCGAAGCTCGGGAGCGTGGATGGTATTTAGGATCTTAATGTTACAAACGAATGCGGATTGATTCAAATAATAGTTATTTATACATAAAGGTTATCATTACTTACAAATGACGTTTACCAATTTTGCGGGGCAGTCTCTGAGTTCAGATGCGCTTGATGGCAATACCTGCCGTTCTCTTACATATTAGTATTTGGCTGTAGCCTCACAATATATGCCTATTATTATATATTATGTTAATAAAATACAAGTAATGATGTAACCATCGTTTCAGTGTTATAGGTGGAAATCAATTTTTTAAGAAAATTATTTCAGCGTATGATGTCCATCGTCGTCTACACCATACACACGTGCAATAAGGTCCTTTGCAAGTAGTTTAATTATTTCAAACTGGCAACGAGATTGCAGAGTAAAGTGGAATCGTCTGCAGTCTGCAGACGTCGTTTTCAGTTTTAGACGAAATCTAAAACTCTGAGAATCGATGTGTAAATGACTCGCAGTTACGACTTAAAGTGTCTCGCTCAAGTACTTGTAAATGAAGATTTTTTTTTTTTTTTTTTTTATAGCATTATAGGCCATTTAGGCCCTTTGCTGCCAATATCAAATT
>NW_019103970.1:0-206550 GCF_001856785.1 Myzus persicae
GTTGTGTTTGTCGTCAGAGAAAAATATATCATCGATCAAAACAAATACTAAAAATAGAATCGCAGTACGTTATCGCCTATCGTAGTACGCGTATAGCAAAACAGCACCCATCCTATGTTTACCCCTCTTGAATGCAGTCGAACACAGCGACGTCTAACGGCTGAATGCAATTAGCCGCTGCCACAATAAACAATAGAATGGCTTATCTGTATATTATAAAATCAATGCTACTAATGATTATTGTCCGTTAAATTATTATTAAGTATGATTTGGCGTTTATGAAATACGATGTAACTGATGGTTTTTATTTGCTATGTGCTTGAATATGTGTCGTTTTATTACCGACGGTGTTCAGCTATTAAAAACACAAACCTTAAAGGGCCATTCTGAATGTGTTGATGTTGTAGAAACATATTAGAAGTTTTCTGTTCCAAACAGTTGTAAAATTATACCCGTATGATCCCGATTTATCCGTTAATGAACAGTGTAAAATATGGCAATATGGTACAGACATCCGGATGCGATATTTTCTTCACACTGGTTTGAGCGAGTAAATTTCTAGACGGACCTCACAAAATAATATTATGTACTTCACTGAAGTCTTATAAAATATAACGTTTAAGTCGTCTTTGGTATGTCTTAATGGGCTCTAAAATTGATATCCGTTAGATAATAATTAGTTTTTATACTGTAATACCTATGATGTACTTGCTAACTTTATATATAATGGTATAATCTCATCGTACCTACGACGACCGAGGTGGGATTTTTCGATAAGTAATTTCAAATAAAATACAACTTTTGTAGCGTTTTGTTCTCGTTTATTATTTTATAAGTACCTACTCAATATTCCATTACAGTATACTCTTATAAAAGTAAGTTTTAAAAATATTACAGAGTCTATATCTACTCAGATATTGTGAGCCCACCATGCAGATCCGTTTTGATGACTGCCAAAGCTTTGAATATATATGGCAACATTGAAATCAAAGAGCTGATACTATTTAAAAAACAACACAAAAATTTACCAGAACTTACAAAAGTACATTTTTTTTTGAAAAAAAAAAGATTTTTTATATTGTATTTTACCACTTTCGCTAAACGATCTACAACACAATCGTTGTTATTTTACAGATAAATTCCAGAAACACTTTACCGACAATGGCCGTCAAGGAAATCGGTGAGGATGAGGGTGTGGATTATTCTTTGTGGGATAGGTGAGTTAAAGTTATAATATTCATTTAGATAAATATAGTAAGGTACTGCGATATGCTAATTAATATACAAAATTTTTCTGCCTAGATTCGTTTCATGAAAATTATTGATAAATTATTATAAGAGTTTTCAGGGCGGTTGGGTCATTGAATGATGGAGACGTTCTTTTGATGAATCCTAAATCATGCATTGCATTGTTTTAATCATTTCAGTGTAGTTGTATTTATTTTTATTATTATTATCAATTTATTTTAGCTTGCACCGTTGAGTCTGAGTGTCTCTACTATTTATTTAAATTATTATCAAAGTTAACATTATTTCTCCTCATTTCCGGTGTTTTACAGTCATAAATGTACAAATGATGTACCTATAAAGTATTATAGTTGTACATTTGAACCACTTTATTCGATTGTCAAACATGTATCTTTAATAGGTAACTATAGCAGCTGTTGACCGAGGACGCTCTATGACTACATTATAATAATTTGTCGATAAGACTGCGGACGCACTCGGTCTATGAAGAAGGTAAAACTTTGGTGATAATTTAAATAAATAGTAGAGACAACCAGACTCAACGGTGTAAGCTAAAATAAATTAATAATAATAATTACAAAATATTTTTGGAATGTAAACCAATTCACCACCTCGTGGTGTACCTGTGTAACTAAATGGACTGGGAAGCATTCGGGCTATGTCAAAAATATGACCTTTTTTTCTTGTCACGCAATCGGTGGATGATACTTTATTCTAGACGCATTATAGGAACATAAAAAAGAATCATTTCGGCCACTCGGGAAACTCCCGTTGTAAGCCTTCTCCTTCCAAAATGCCTTTAATTTTTCCCTCTATTATGATAGTTGTCCTAGGAATAATCCTTATTAGATGTCCGATACGTATTTTTCTAATCAAACTCAGAGTATGAAGTATTAATTTCTGAGTATTTATTTTTTTTAAATCATCAACATTTTTTACCTTTTAAATCCATGATATTTTTAACGTTCTTTCTAACAACATACTTCGAAAACCTTTATTTTAGTTGTATCGGCCTTTATTATAGTCTACGTTTTGCTCCATATAGAACTGAGCTCCACATAAAGCTTTTTATTAGTGCTTTTCTGGTTTCTAGTAGTGATAACGATTATTCGATATTGATTTTAATATTTAAATTAGGTATAGGTATGTGTATGTGTATGTGTATAATGTATATACAGCAACTACAAATAAAGGGGGTTTAATAAACGGGGTGTGGGGGCCCACAACCAACTGTCTGTAATAGTAATATAATAATCAACAATTATTACACATTTTTAAAATTATTGACATGTTTCAGTCATGCAATCGTCGTGTATCTGGCTCAAAAATACGGAAGTATAAACAATCCATTGTTTCCCTCCGGGAGCATTGAGATTCAAGGGCAGATCAACGAATGGCTGCATTTTGACAACGGCACCTTGTATCCGGCATTCAAAAAACAATACGTGAATATTCACATTCATATTATAAAGACCAATTAGTAACAGTTAATAATTTATGGCTGTGTGTGTTTTTAAACGGTCGTGCGAGGTACTTATGGTACTTATCTTCCGTCCCTTTTGCAAGCACAATGAATATTATGTCGTAACAATTTATTACCTATTAAACGTTTTACTCGGTACCTACAAGATTTATGGCCATCGACTACCGTTACCATTACGTATTATCATAATACCATTATGTTGTAATATTCGTTTAGGTTTGTTATATGATAATATTATGACTAGATTCTGCGAGACCAAAGATCAAATTAAAAAAAAAAAACAAAAAAAAAAATTATTAAAAATGAATTTAAAAAAAAATTGAAACATTAGTTTTTCTACTTAGTTATGGTCAAATCAGATTTCGTGTCATAATATTATGTAATCAGTATAATCAAAAATTCAAGTCAATTCATTTTTAGCAATTTATCAGTTAAATATATATTACACTGTGTACAAAATCGTTAAATATACCTTAACGCAAGTTTCTCAAACGATTTTCAAATGCCCTAATAATAGATACAAATACCTTGTCAACGCTAAGGATTTTTATTATTATGCACACACATAATACATTTGCAGTCAAATTGAGGCTTAAATTTGATGATTTTTTTTTGTTCACAGAACCCTTGGCTTTTTGATAACGAGCCGAAAACGGTTGATAATAAAGACCTCACAGACGCACTCGAGTTTTTAGAAAAGTCGTTAAAACCTGAATTTAAGTTTGTTATCGGAAATGAACCGACTTTGGCTGATATTGCTTTAGTCGCCTCCATTTCAACATTTGAGGTATTTTCTTAGCGAATATTTTATTACTCATCATTGTTATAACGATGGAAACACGTTGAACACGCATTTTCATATTTACTTCAGGTTGCCGGTGTTGAATTGACGAAGTACAATAAAATTATTAAATGGCTAACACATTGCAAGGAATTGTATATCTACAAAACTATCAATATAAAGGGACTCGCTAAAATCGAGGGATTGGTAAAACTACGCAAAGCAGATGAGAAGGTCGAAACTGAAAGCACATGATTAAGAGGCAGCTTAGCATACCGCTGGAGGTTCCAGAGATGACTCATAATAGGCGCCTTGTCTATAATTATTTGTGTTTTTCCGATCAGATTTTGTGTTTTGATCACACCATTTTCATTTTGCACTATTCAATGCTATGAATGTAATAATTGCATTTTTAAAATTTTAAATTAACAAAAATATATAGCGATAATATAATACAAAAATGATATGATTGATATTAAATGATATTTGCCTATACTTATTTTTGGTTAATAGTTGGTAATCTGCTAAATCGTAACATTTATTTGCTGTCAACAAATAAATACATGTATAATATAAATCTTAATTTATATATCGAAATCTATATTGAATATTGATGTAGATACTTATAAGTTATATCGATATAGGAAAACAATTTATATTATTATCGTATCCAAATACCGTTATCGTACTGCGTCATATTTTATACTTACTGAATTTGATGTTTTTTGACGGGTGTGTCTGCAAATATACGATAATACAAATTCATGTCCAACTAAGCACAGTGACATCAGAACTAGCGCTCAACTTTTTATTTTTTTGCTGTGAAGGGGGGGGGGGGGGTAAAAGTTCAAAAAACTGTACATCAGTACTGCAATTAGTACTTTAAATTACAAAAATACTAACTAATATTTAATAATTAAATTAAAGTTTAATAACTTCACTAAACTGAAAAGGTTCCTTATCACTATTTTAATTTATTATAAAATTATAAATCTAGTCTCCAGAACTCTGATAAAGAAACTTTATTACCAATCTTTTATTATTAGACTGGGGGAAACTCTATTCTGAAAATTGTTACTTAACGATGTTCATAATAAACTCGTGCGTAGGAAACTAAAAATTTTGAAATTCAATGGAAACGTGACACCTCCTTATAACAACTACGACACTATACACGTTAGAGAACATAGAGTCTAAAACATACTTCTCAATTACACCGTTTTTGTTTTAGGAAATGGGTACAGTGTTCCCTTTGGTCATTGGCAACATAACCTAGGACTAACCCGGTGGATTCAGGGGGCGGGGTAGTTAGGTTAGTTTGCCAATGACCAAAGGGAACATTGTACCCATTTCCCAAAATAAAAACGGGCTTAACACGTTTCCACCAAAAGTGGACATTTCCCTTTTCCACCAATATCCGTTTCACCAAATGAGATCCACCTATAATTTAACCTCGTTTTTACCAAAAAATTTTGTATACTTCGCTTATATTAATATCTTTAATACAGTAATAACTTTATTTAACATTTGAATGCTGTGTTGAAAAAATGATGTATTATTGTATACTTGCTGAAGCTATGTATATTGTACCTACATATATAATTCGTTGATATTTTTTTTAAGTGCATCTTAAAATTTAAAAAATAGTGTTTTAACATTGACATAACTAAGGTATACCATAGTACAGAGGTATTCAAACTTTTTCATCACACGGCTCCTTTAAGTCTCCACAAAATGTTGACGGCTCCCAAATTATAAATGACAAAAAAATCAATGTTTATATGAATGTAATTTTTATTTTATAATTTATTTTTATTATTTATTTACCATATTACATATATAAAAAAAATTAAAGCTATATTTAGCGAATGATTGTTGTAGACAATTCAACGTTTCCCAACCGGGGTGCCTCAATGATAATAGTAAACATTTTTCTTAAAAATATTTATTGGTTTTCAATTATACTACGCGGCTACCTTCGACAACTCCCGCGACGCACAGTTTGAATACCTCTTAACATAGAAATGGTCCTCCCTTATGCATGCAACCAAGCATTAGTGGTCAATATCTTATTTAAGGGTAACCGGTATTGGTGGAAAAGGGAAAGGTCCACTCACTTTTGGTGGAAACGGGCATCGGCCCATCCATCACAGCGTAGGTACCTATATACCTAGGATCATAGTAATCAGTTGTTTACACGCCGTATGTAATGAGATCGACAAGTTTTCATTTCCGGAAACTGTCTGCCTCCTAATTATTTTATTTTTGAATTTTGGGAAACCAGCAATCAGGAATATTGTCCTCCGTTTGTTTGTTTCGTTTGTTTCACCATACGTTGTATTTTAAGATGAACAAAATATACACAAAGTTTTAAAAACGATCGTATACGATGAAACTTACCCGAATGGACATTTCCAAATAGTTGATTTGTTTTGGAAACAAATCCCAATCATCCTACAAACTGATAGTGGTTAACATTTTAGGTAAATATGAGGTATACAGCGACACAGGCTACTAACATGGTAATAGTGTAATACTGTAATAATACATTAATTAAATAATACATATCTAGTAACTGCGAAAGTACTCAACGCGACCATGTGTACATTCTTACTTTAGTAATAGTAAAAGTAATCTAGAATAGTTATACCTACCACCCACCCATTCCCACCCATCTATCCATCATTTTAGGTGGTTCAAATGCACCACCTTAAGTCCGTACTCAGTGCCACTGGCTAAAAGTTATGAGAGATTATATTATTTTGATTATACTGTAACAGTTTTCTGAAAAAATTAATTCGACGTTATACAAGTATATTGTCATGATTATCGTACTATAATACATTGGAATGGCATTTGGTTTATAATTAGCCACCAGGAGTAGGTTATTGTTGCATACTTGCATGTATATGCCCATGAAGTAGACAACGGTAAAATGGTTTATGAGGATGTTTAGGGTGATGTTGTAAGGACTCTTACCCTATTCTCATGTGCTTAAATTATGCATGTATTCAATGTCTGATCTTCGGAATTTAAAAATACATTTATAGACCATATTTTCGAACCCCTGAGATTTATTGTACCAGTTAAAGATAATATTGTGACAATACATACTTCCGTATTCAAATGGATAACGTCTTTTATAATTTTTAACTATTATTTATTTCCCAAATAATTTTTCTAAACATTTTACAAATGTATTCAAATGCAATTTATTCTAACAAAATGTACACATGTAGTGATCGCACCGCCATAGCGTCTGTCATCTTTATGTTAGGTTACCCCCCCCCGTTGGCCTTGAATGCCGTTGCCGGTAACGCAAGTCCGCCGTGGATGCCGCAGACACCGCAGACACCTGACCTAGTTAGTTATCCGACGGCCTTTGCTGGCTATTGCCTGTCGTTGCGTCGTTGCGGTGCCAATCTACAGCTCTTTGTTGTTCTCCGCCCTTGGTCGTGAGGTGCGTCGTTGTGCTTTCACACCTCCGTAGGGCCCATAGTCTGCGTTGGTTCGCTTCGCCAGTATTGTAACGTTTCCGACACGCCAGACGGTCGTACGACCAATGTGTATGTACTGATAGTACTCGCCTAGTAACCGTATAGCTTAGCTAAGGTATTTATTGTGTGGCCGTTATTGGCCTACGGTGAATTGCGAGGCGTTATACGCCGTAAATTTGAATCCCTGCAGGTAACGAGTTATCTGATAAAATCGCAAATGAAATTACACTTCCTCACAGTTCCGAATAATTAAACTTAACCACTTCTCCTGAGGCACTTGTCACCTTCAACCTTAAAATTCTACAAATATGGCAGAAAAACTGGACCGATGTCCTTCTTACAGATAAGATAAGATACCAGAATAGCCCTCACTCATACGACACATTTATTTCTCATCTCCAAAGAACCTACCCCAGTATGCGACCCGTGAAAGCAAACCTTTCCATTGATCACATCGTCACCAGATGTTCAAAATACTCCGAAGCACGAAAATTCTTCACCAATTCAGCTTCTCTCCGACGAGAGAGAACGAAGAAAACGCAGAAGCATAAAAGATCTTCCATACCTTAAATTTAAGTAATAAATTGTAAATATCTGTATATATTTCATTTTAATTTTCACAACCGGTTTTCTTTTTCACTTTACGTTGTATAAATGTGGGCTAATTAAGTAATAACTAATGCAGTGGCGGCGCCAGGAATTTTATCTTGGGGGGCCCATTGATGGACTTTGAAAATTTGGCAGGGCCAAAAAAGTCCCAATTCGTGGTCTTTTTCCCATTCATAGGCTCAGTATAGGGTAGGGGGCTTACACACTATCTATTGTAAAGACTGTGTTGCATATACTAAGTTTTCATATAATTATTGGTTTTCATTTTAATTGATAATAAATATCATATAGGTATAGGTATATTATTTAATATTTACACACTTAAACATTAGATAACATTTTCAACAAACTTACATAAACAATGAGTAGGTACTTTACTATAATATAGGTAATACACAAATTACATTTGTTTTTAAGTTAAAACATTTATATTTAAATAAAAAAATTACACAATTTTTATTTGCCTTAGCATTTAGCAACTTACTAAATATTACAAAATCTAGTTACAACGTTACAAGCAAACATAGTAAATAGTCAAAAACATAATTATATTAAATGGTATACATATAATTTATATCTACTAATTGTTAGAAATGATGAATATAAAATGAATTCACACATTTAAACACTATATAATAATTATAATTTGTATTAAACAGAAGTATAAATAAATTATGTTAAATTAAAAACTATAAAATTAACTTTTATGTGTTTTGTGCTTATACTTTAATTTAGCTGCTTATTGAATAGGTAACATAATTAGGAATCATAAACATATGATAGATACTTTTTTAGTTTATTATACACTCTTGTCACTGTTTTTTTTTCATTTTATACAATTTTTATTACGATTTATATTTTATAGTATTACTATAAATTATGTCAAATTAAAATAATTCGACGGTTTTGATGCAATGATGCAAATTCATTAAGAATGTCATCAATGTTTAGACTTTTGGCTTCTAAATTTTCAATGGCTATCACACTCAAATTTGACATATGAAAATCCATATGAGAAATTTATTTTTGAGATAGTTTTTTACCCGTTTAAGACAAGAAAATGTTCTTTCACATCCAGCTGAGGAAACAGGAATTGTAATAGATATTAATCAAAGTCTATGCAGTTCTGAAAACGCAATTTGATACTCATTTAGAAAATCATATAAATTAAAAATATCATTTATTTTAGTTGTAAATTTATTTTCATAGTTTTTTAATGATTTAGGCAATATTTGTAACTCTGATTTTAAAGTCTCTATTTCACAATTATAGGACTGTGCGTCTGTGCTAAAGGCAATAATAATGAAACATTTAAAAATAATTTAGAATTAGGGTCTAATGAACTTATACCATTCAAAATATCTGAATTGTTATCAAATCTTTTTTCTAGCTCATTTATTACTTGATCTAAAATGCAATAATATATTTTAGAACGAAATTCGTTTTCAGTTGTTATATTTTGTTCTTTTTCTATATTACTTGTCTCGCATACATATTTTACCAAATAAGTAGGGATTTTTTTTACTCTTTTTTTTTTGTTTTTTCTGAAGAAGGTAAATCAATATTAAGTTTTTTAGAAAGCGTTTCTGCTTCATTAAACAATTTTGTATGAGGTATTTTATTTCTTAGATCATTTAAAAACTGTTTAGTTGTTTCAATTAATACCATAGCTTTAGTTATATCTGCTTTAACATCCTGCAAGTAAAAGTTAACTCCATGTATATGAGATAGCAAATTATTGAAAAATAATAATAAGTAATACACAAATTTAAAATTGATTCTTTTAAGTAAACTTTTGGCCTCTAGGTTACGGTCATTTTTACTTAATACTAATTGATTCAATAATAATAAAATAACTTCTATAGTATTTTTTATTGCTTTACAAGAGTGAATTTGAGATGACCACCTTGTGAGACATAAACGTTTTAGTTCTATAGGTTTAATATTAAGGACCTGCTTTTGTAATTCTATAAATTGAATATGAATATTAGAGCCAGAAACAAAAACATATAAATCTTGTACAAGAGTAAAAAATACATCAGCTTCTTCATTATTTTTGGCAATATCAACAAGGACTAAATTAAGTCTATGATTTGCGCAATGCATGTAATATGCTTGGGGAACTTCTTTTTTAAAAATTGTCTGAACACCATTAATATGACCTCGCATCACACTTGTACCATCATAAAATTGATAGATGGCAAATTGATAGATGTGTTTCTCACAGCATCCCGATTACGAGTTCTATTGGTGTAAAATACCGTATTAATAATTCTACTTTTACAAATTTAAAATGATTAATGTTTTTCGTCGTTTGCGTTACACATTATTATAATATTTAACGAAGTAATTACATTAAGTTTTTAAGCATTCAGCACTACTTACAGAAGTACAACTTGGTTAATAATTTCTCTATGATTTAGGTGCACATTATAACATAGTATTATAATTGTCAGTTTGTTGTGTTTTATAAAAAATTTTATGGTACTGTTCCTGTTAACGCCTGGCAATATAATACAATACAAACGATTAATCCTTTTTATGTTACAATTATTAAGTTAAACGCTTATATACAGTGATATTTTATTATTTTGTATGAGTTACAATAATTTACGTTTGAACAATGGTTTCACTGCATCTCTATGTATTTACGCACTAAATCGTGATGAATATTTTACGAAAATACAAATCAGATATCTAGTCCAATAAAAAATCGAATATGTCATGATATGAAAGGGGGCCGGGACAGATTTCCTGATTTTAATAGCGGTAGTGATAAGCTTTTGGCCGAAATGATAAGAGTGGTTGTTCTTTGGTATAACAGCGGTTACACAGTGACCAACTTGAGGTGGTGTTGCATAGCAAGTCGAGGGATATTTTCGATTTGCGGAGCGGAGCGACGGCGCCGAGGAGCGTAGTGACGAGTGCCGCTAACAAGGCATCACTGTAAAGTGTAAATTATTACTTATTGGTGGTGTCACTGCTGGATTTCTGGTATATTCTGGTACGAGTTGTGGTATATCGAGATATCAAAAAAAATTTTTCGCTTATCATAATCGGGAAATCTGTACCCGTCCCAATATGAAAGTATACGATGAGTAGGTGTTGTCGATAGTCTTAAGTGTATATTTTTTTGTATATTATTAAGGGTAGTTTCATCAGGCATTTTTTTCTAGTGAGTTGATTTTCCTAAAAGTCTTTAGTTCCCATTTACCTCTTTCTAGAATTGAGGTCTATTAAAGGTGTATAAAAGTCTAATACATTTCAAAGATAATCTTCAGATGGCATTATAATCTAGGAATTGGTAGTAAATAAACATTCAAAGTCTAAAGTTGAATATTTATAATAACGTAAAATAATAAGCGATAAATTAAATAGTAATACATTCCTAAAATGTACCTTCAATGAAACATTTTATTAGCCAAAAGTCTTGTATCTGACTGTAAATTAATACAGGTAAATATATCAGGTATCATATTTATGGTATGAATACGAAACCCAGGAATATTTAAATATTCTTCCGGTCCTCTAGGTTAATTTTTAATGCACGTTGTGGAAACCCAAGCACATTGTGTACATTTTGAAAAAACATTTAATTTTTTTTATTTGGCCCTTTTATACCCCCTATCTACACATGCACTGGGCAGAAATCAAGCAAAAACCAGCAGTGCATTAAGATTTTCGGATACGGCTATAAACACATAATACATAATTTTTTCTCTTATGATGGAGAATAATAGTTTCGGTGAAAAGGCAAAACGCCGAGTACAAATTTTAAACGTTTAATAACAACACACGGATTGCAATATATATATATATATATATTATTTACACATAATTGTATCATTACGTCAAACGAACTCCAGTTTCAATGTAACATTTTCATACCCTTCTACTTGATTGTTATAACACAATGTTCACTCTAATGCTGTGCTAGATACTGGTAGGGGGTTCAAATGCATCACCTTAAGAGCGTACACTCAGTGCCCCTGGCTAAATGTTGGTAGTAGAGATTATATTTTGAAAAAAACCGTAACAGTTTTCTGAAAAAATGACTTCAATGTTATTCAAGATTAATGCCATACTTATAGCACAGTGCATCAGAATGACATAGATTCATAATTCGTCATAATGATAAGGTAATTATTACTTTAATTATTACTTTTTATTCATGAAGCAAGTATTCAATTTAGATGAATTTATATTATAAAACTGTATGAGTTTATGATGTTTATAAGATGAACAAAATATAGTTGTCACTTCTTATAGTGTTCACTGGTTACGCGAATCAGCCGCTTAATGACACTGTTAAATCAGGAATTGTACACAATATCAACGATTGATGAATAATTAACATTATAACAAATATTTTTACGGAATACGGAGTTTCACTGATAAATTTCGTGTGGACGCCCGGGACTAGTCACAAAAATTAAAACAGTTACTATTTTCAAGAAAAATTTTTTTTAGTTATACATTTTCTATAATCTAATATTAGTAGAATACCGAATAATACGTTTAGATTAGAATTTTTAAAAGAGGACCAAAAGGTTATTGTAATGGACTTCTATCTTCGTAATATCCTTCCCAACATAATAAACTATGTTTGATTCCTTAATGAAAATAAAGAATTTATTAATACTTATTTATATACTTAAGGATACGTACTGTATTACGATTATTGTTATACAATACAATATCACCTATACGTGACTTGTACTAAACAACATAAAATAATTTAAAAATCTTTATTTCATATAACTAAGTTATAGTTTATAGCTAGGGAGTGGGAATACAATACCGATGTACGTTCCTATAAATAGTGTAATATTGTATTTCCAAATGTACATTTCTTATATTTTATCCCTACAGAATTGATATAATAAGAAATTATTGTATTTATTGAAAATTTTTACTTCAAGAAATAGTAGAAAAGGCTTTTCTTTTTCGTTGCCCCGTTGGTTATACTACCTTAAGCTACTCCAAGGTAAATGAACAATGTAAGTTCTAGTTAAGAATATAAGTTCCGGATTGCCATAGCGTAATATTTTTTTCAAAACAAAAGTAAATAATATGCTTTCAGTCGACACTTTTCATATAAATTCCGATTATAATAATACTTCAAATGTTCAATGAAATCATATTATTCAAAATTAACATTGATACATGTAAGTTCTCTTTCGGATAACTAAATTTAGGCCGCCACATGATGCTCATTAGTGTTGTGAAAAACATAATTATTTGAGAATATCGTCCTTAACTTTACTTAAAAACTCCAACAGTCAAAATTTGTGTATATGTATAATTTAAAGTTGAAACATGAAAATGGAGTGAGTGTTCTTTCAAAATCACACTATATTTATAATATAATATCCTTTGATATTTAATAAGGAAATCTAAAACTTGCTTACAATACAGTAGCAGATTGTAAATTAAAAATGTCAATTGAAAGTGGTGACTAAAGTTAATCATTAGGTTACAGTATTGTTAATCGTATTGAATTGTTTCCTGATTTATTATGATAGTTATAAAATGGTAAGTGGTAAATCAACAACTACAAATCATTTAATCTTACATAAATTAATATTAGACGCCTTTGTTTCTAGATCCCAAGTCGGCGTTATTTATACAGACTTTTCTAAAGCGTTTGACAAAGTAAACCATTCAATACTCATATCTAAACTTCATAACATGGGTATTCAGGACCCATTTCTGTCTTGGATTTCATCCTATATATCAAACAGGAAACAAATTATAAAGTATAAAAATTACAAATTTAATCCTTTCGTTATAACATCCGGTGTTCCTCATTGCTCTCACATATTATAATAAACATTTATTACATACGGTTAGGAAAGTCTCTATGATTTTAGGCTTTATTACTAGAAATTGCAAGGATTTCACTAATCCTGCTGTTTTTAAAACATTATACACTAGTTTAGTCGGTTCAAAATTAGAATATAACACTGTTGTTTGGTCGCCTTACTTAAATTATCAAAGTCAATGTTTAGATAATATTCAAAACCGTTTCCTACAATTTACGCCATCAAATGTAATTTAACTCGTATGCCTCATTCTCCTTATGAACCATAGCTACCGGTATTTACGGTATTACCGGTTATACGGTGATTGCCGAAAATGCCGTACCACGGTAATTACCGAAAAATAACATACCATGGTAATTACCAAATCACGGTATACCGGTATTCTGAAATATCGAAAATACCAGATACCGGTATTTATCGGTATACCAAAAATACCGCCAGCCCTAATTTAGTCAAGTACTCAAATGTCAATGACAACCATTAACCATTATAAAATATATTGTCAATTTGTCATTTGTCTTTATAGTTATTCGTTCTAATTACTATTTATAGTGGAAAAACAGCTTAAGGGTGGTATATTTGACTTCAAACGATATCACAGATCGTAGGTAGGTAGGTTTAGGCGTTAAGGCGCAGACCCCCGGGTGAAAGTTTCAACTTTCAATACAGCGGCATTGATGCATTGCGGCGGCCCATTGATATGCATTGGCGCATTGCCACCCTAACTTTTTGCATTTTTTTCATTTTGTATAGTTAATTCAACTAAACCATATAGTTGTGAAAACTTCGAAGATAAATAAACTAAACATTTTTACAGGTAAAAAAACTAAACGGTTTACCTAAATAAATTTAGTAACTACAACTAATTGTCCAGTTATGCCATATATAACTGTCATTTTTGGTTGGAGTAATTGTAAATTTAGTTATACCAACCAATATTTTTTTTCCGTGTACTGCTTATTATTTATTATTATTGTATTATTACTGTATTATTATTGTATTCTAATATTCAGTTACGAACTATGTTATTTTAAATTATTGTAATTGGATCGTCTGATCCGTTGAAATAAATAAATAAAATAAAAATTTTAGACGAAAAATTAGCAATGGTAATTAATTCAAGGCTGTCGTTCGACTCGATGACTTACTGGCTCAGTGTTTTTAAATAGTCGTACCTAGTGTCTGGTCAGGTCAGGTTAGGTTAGGTTAGATTAGGCTAACCTACCTTCGTTTCATTTGCACGCACCCTGAATATTATGTCGTACAAATTATTAAACGTTTTACGTGAAACCTAAAATATGATTTATCGTCTCCTGACTATCGTTAGGTACCATTCATCATATTAATATCATTATACTATAATATTCGTTTTGGTTTGTTACAATAATGTTATGGACCGGATTCTAGAGGACCGTTGGCTAAATCAAAAAAAAAACCATTTATTAAAAATGAACTAAAAAAAAAGTGAAGCAGTAGTTTTTTTACAAACTAGACTTTATGACAATAATGATATATAATTGGTATAATAAAAAATTTAAGTCAGTTCATTTTTAGCAATTTATCCATGGACGATTCAGTGTAAAAAATCGTTGAATATAACTTTACTCAAATTTCTTAAAAAATTGTTTGAAAACTCAAAATAAAAGGTACAACAGAATACCTCCTCAACACAGTAGATTTCTATTATTATGCATAGGCACACATAATTTATTTGAAGTCAAATTGCGAATTAAATTTGAAGATTTTTTGCATTCACAGAGCAATTGGATTTTTCTTAATGTACTGAAAATTACTGAGAAAGATAATGAAATTTAAGATGTGCTTTTGATGTTGAATAAGTCTCTGGAAAATTCAAAATTTGCTGTTGGAGATCCAGTGACTGTGGCTGATATTGCTTTGGCTGCTTCCATTTCGGCCTTTGAGGTATATTTTTAACGACTTTTTTTACACATCATATTGTTAAACACATGAGCACAAGTTTAAGACTCATTTTCTTATATTCTCCAGGCTGTCGAAGTTGATTTGACGAAGTTTACCAACATTTCTACATGGCTAGTAGAGTGCAAACAAGCATTGAAGGGTTACGATACAGCCAATCAAGGGGGAATAGATGAAGTCAAAATCATATTCGAAAAAAAGAAGGAGAAGGTTTTTTAGGAACATGCATAAAATAGTTTATTACGACAGTCAACGCACGTGTCAACGGTTTGTCCACTATTACTTCAAGGCAAACAATTGTGTCTGATTGACAAGCCAAAGAAAACACTTTTGTGAATTATCATAAATTACTTAAAACTAATGCAATTTATTATTTAACTATTCCGATAATAATGCTCTTCATGACTCGTGATTTTTAAGTACGCTCGAGAATAATGTCGCAACAATATCAATTATTTGGATAGTTAAATATTTTAACAATAATGTCGATTTACAAAACAGTTAACAATTAACACATAATATTCTGATAATTATCAACGTTTAAAATTATTGAATAAATTTACACTATAAATTGTATTTTAAGATGGATAATGTTTTAAATACGATCGTATATACATCTTGAAATAGTGGACTTTTTGTGGGAATAAATTCCAATATTTCTACAAAATGAACCCTCTGAATAGTGGACAAAATTTTAGCGACATGAAATTTGCAGTATTTAAAGATATCACTGTGTTATAACGACAAGACCATGACATTATCGTTTTAGTTTAGATAGTCACTATATGACTAACATTAAATCTCCAGTTTTTGGAAAGATATTCATCTTAAAATCATGCTCGTAAAACCGTAAGCAGTCTCTCAAATAATGCCCAAGATTACGTTACCCATCGAGCTATGTTTTCCGTGCCGACCGCTAGTTTTGTTTGTGTAAAATAGTTGACTGTAGTAGATATTAATCCTTTTATTGTTTTTGTCCTTAAGTTGTACTTTTATGTACAATAGTATATTATTATTTTGTACAAACTATAATAATCTACATTTGAACAATGATTACACAACTACTCACACGGTTTAATACTACAAAATATACGCACTGACTATTGATGACTATTTTACGAATTTACTAACTCAGATATTTAGTCTAACAAAAAATTCGAATGATCCATAGTATTATGACATTACTTTTTGTATAATATTTTGTTTTTTTTTTAAATTTTATTTAACGTAAAAACATCGGTTACTAGGTCATTAGTTCTAGTCACCTGGCAGGCGAGATGGCTTGCCACCAGGAAGGCGGCCTGGACGCACCGCGTCATCCCTGACTTGGGAGGATGGCTAGGAAGGACTGTCCCGTGGGTGCCTCTGACGTTCCACATGACACAGGCACTCACGGGCCACGGCTGTTTCAAATGGTACCTCCATCGCATGAACAGGGCCGCCAGCCCTCGTTGCTGGCAGTGTTAGGGCGAATCAGACACCATTGAACACACTCTGTTCGATTGCCCCCATTGGGACGGCTTTCGTGAAGCCCTGAGCGCCAGGATTGGCCATCGACCGAGCACTGACGACGTTCCGGACATCATTTGCGGACCGGTGTTCGAGCTCTTGCCCGCGTCCGCTCACTGGAAGGATGCGATCCTGAGAGAAGCCGAAGAGCGGTTCAGGATATTCTACGGCATGGTGGAAAACATCCTTTCAGTCAAGGAAGAAGAAGAACGAGTGCGACAGGCTGTGAACTGACGGAATTCAGCATAGAATATTGTTAGCTGAAAATTGATTTGTAACCTAAGGCAATTAGGGAGAGCAGAGCTCCGCCGTTATGTTATATATATATAGTCCAATTTTGTTTGTAATAGCAGTGAGTGGGGGATTGGCCCTTCGTTGTTAATTGTTGTGTGTTTTTGTTTTTGATAATAAATGATGGGGGCTGGAGGAAAAGTAATGGCACCATAGTTCCTTCTCCAGTCCTCGATATCATAAAAAAAAAAAGGCCATTTGTTCTTAATATACATTTGTTTTGTGTTTCAGTTACATTTAATTTGGCTTTTAATGGGCATCAATTAGGTTGTATAAATAATTTCCTTTAGGAAGTTAATGATGTTGTTGTTTGATAGGAGATCTAATTGTAAGGCTTCACTTAACTGGTATAGTGGTATGGTATGTAGTGTTTGATTCTTGAGTCTGCGAACATTAAATATTCAGTTAGTTTGACGGTGACTCTACACCGCACGATTCACAGGTGGGAGGGTCTTTACTCGCCATGAGGTGAATATGCGTGTTACTAGGGTGGGCCCAATTCGAACGTGATTCAAAATGGTTTCATCTTTCTTGTTTAGGATTGGGTTTTTCCATACTTGGGTATTATTTTTTTATTGTGTTTCATATAGTGTTTGGTATTGTCCAGTGATTTTTTCATTTTTGGTTTAGAATCTTTTGGATAAGTTTTTTTAAATCTAAAAATTTGCTTAGGTTTAGAGTTTGAGTGCTGTAGATTTGGCTGCTTTAGATGCTTCTTAATCTTCTAATTCGTTTCTGTCTATTCCACTGTGTAAGGACAATGGACATCCATAGAAAATATATCACTTTCCCCTTTTGGCGTGTTTCGTACGTATTTTCTTGAATAAGTTTAGATATATCTGTTGGATTATTCATGCCTGTTAAGCTACTGAGAGAGTATCATTGTTTTTCATCGTATTTTGTGCTGCTTTGTATATATGTAATGCTTCAGCTGTATAAATTGAGCATTCTGTAGGGAGTTCGTAGGTAGTTTCCTATCACTATAGATATCCCAACGTTATAGTTTAGTTTGGACGCATCGGTGTAAATGTGTTTGTAGTTAAGGTATTTTTGCAGTGTATTTTTATTTATTTATTTATTTATTTATTTATTTATTATAATAGTAAACGTGTAACGTAACAAAAATACCTCCTGATAATGAATAGTCTGGTATATGAAATACGCCGGGTGTATAGTACACCTAAGATCCACCGCACCACCACCCGCACGCCCCACCACCTCTGTTCACAATCACATCGCAGGTGACACCTTAATCACAATACCTAATTATTCTAACCAATGTTAGAATTATACTTTTTCCCACCACCCGTTACAGCGGCGGCGACCGGCTACTGCCAGCCCGTGTTCTTTTTTTCCTTCTCTTCGCTTGCTGCTGCCGAACGAACAAGTTCACATATTTTTTTATTAAGCTGTTATATTTGTGGGCGATGGAGTAGCAACAGCTGAAATCCTCCCCGGCAATGTCCGCGGAAAGACGGGTGATACTCAAAAAGGATAATCAGACACCGACGGGTGTTTGATCCCTTTAAAGGTATGTGTGTATTGGTAAAATAAAAATTGTACATAATATCTGGCTGGTAAACATTTTTATTTCTTATTATTATTATCATTGTATATATTATATTTCTCCGTGTTGACTGGTAACCGTCCAGTGGAGCCATTGGGGTCTAGGCATGGTTATTATACATATTTTATTATTATACTATAAGTATCTGTTGTGTCTCGTCGTTTGCTCGTTGTGTAAATTATTTTTATTATGTCCGAGTTATACGCCCTGTTGAGCTTTCTCAGCATCAACTTCACAATATATCATTTTTCTCACATAACTTCTGTGTCTTGAGTTATTATTATTATTATTAGTATTACCCTCATTATTAATTCTTCCTGGTGTATGCATTTATTATAATGAACAATCAAATCCACGGTGCTCCGGCCTATCAAAGTCTCGGCTCGTGGTTGGCGACCTTGCTCAAAAGCGGCGGTCGACCACGGGGGCAGTTCAATTAAACAGTTTTTTGGATCGGACCACGATCGAACTGTCACAAACGCGATAGTCCCTTGACATTTATATAACATTAATAATTAACAAGATTATAATACACTATTACATACATAATATTAACAGATAATTATGTAATACAAAATAATTACACACAAGAAGATGTTTAGATGTTATTGGATCCATTAGCTAGTGTCATCATACGCAAAATGGGTTCATTATATAAGTAATTTGTCGCACAGAACGGGACCCGGAAAGGAGAAAAGTAGCGCAAATTAGCACCGGGAACATTAAAATTAACCCTCCCTAACATATCTGGAGCGTCAACTTCTCCACTCAAGAGTTTCGATAAGAAAACCAAATTAGTATTTTTTCTTCTAGCACTCAACGTCTCCATTTTTAATTTCACTAGAACTGGTGCATAATCATGTGGAAGGCAGTCAATACGAAGTACAAAAGAAGCAAATTTTAAGAATTTACGCTGAACACGCTCGATTTAGAAAGAGTCACTTAAATTCTGAGTGTAACAGATCACTACCCCGTATTCAAGGTGGGATCGTACAAATGCACAATAAAGTGCTTTCAAAGAACTACACATATTGAACTCAGATGAAATTCTTATTATGAAACCAAGCATTTTTAAGGCTTTGCACGTGATTTTTTCATTATGGAGATTAAAACTTAAAGTCCGGTCAAATGTGACACCTAGATCAACTACATGGCTACCAGAGAAACTTAAACTAGTACCATCAACTAGATAAACGTGCCGAATAGGGCTATGAGAACGCGTGAAAGACATATAATGACACTTGGGAATACAGATCTCTAAACCAAGCTGTCTAGACCAAATTACCAGAGCATTAAGTTCACTTCGGAGTAGATCGCAATCACGAAAGGAATCAATGCGAAGGAATAATTTTATGTCATCTGCAAATACGAGAAATCGGCAATTCTTTAATACGGAGCTGATGCCGTTAATGATTAGAGCGAACAATACAGGGGATAAGTGACCACCTTGCGGCACACCTGACGTAATGTTAACCATACTTGAACACACACCATTTAATTTTAGGAAATTTTTTTCTACCCGTTACATAAGACTCAAACCATGATATGAGCGGTTCACCGAAACCGGTTGTACGGAGTACTTCTAACAAGGCTTTATGACTTACACGATCAAAAGCCTTGGCGAAGTCAGTGTAAATCACATCAACTTGAGAGCGATTACTAAAGGCATCAATTACATAGCTGGTGAAGATAGCGTCACAGTTTGTAGTAGAACGGCCAGAACGAAAACTATGTTGTTCATCCATAAGAACGTGATTAAAAAGACTTTTGAATCGATTGTAGAACAAGGGATTCAAAAAGCTTAGCAATGTGGCAAATTTTGGAGATTGGTCGATAGTTGGAGACATTAGACTTGTCACCAGCTTTGAAAATGGGCGAGACTGAACTTACTTTCCATATATCCGGAAAAAAACCTTCACTAAGAGATTTATTGAAAATGAGAAGTATAACATAAGACCGACCTTAGGTCAAGTGGGTTCAAGGTAGATTTAAAAAGAGCATGGGCTTTCTTTTTACGGATGACTAGGCGTTTTAAATCACTTGTAAACCACGGCGGATACGTAGACTTTTTTTATTTTACTAATGGAACAAAGTTGGACACACAGTAATTAAGAGCATGAGATAGAGCAAAAGCTGCCTCATTAGTATTTAACGCAGAAATAGAGTCACGCCAATTATAACTTAACAAAAAAGTTGTAACTTTTACAAAATCTGTCCTAATGAAGTCTGGAAAATAGTGCGAAGCATCGCAAGTAGGAATATTTTAGGAACTGACAATACCAAAAACAAGGAAAGGGTGATAGCTATCCTCGGGAACAACAAGGATATCCGATATTTTTATAAAGATTATTACGTTCACTGCTAAAGACTAAATCTAATAAGGTATCATTAGTATTTATTATTTCATTCAATTGGAAGAAGTTGAGAAAGGCAAAGGATTCAGGGATACAAGAAATACGCGCACCTGATAGGGAGGAATAGATAAGACCCGTTTCATCATTTGACCATAGTACATCTGAAAGATTAAAGTCACCACAGACAATAAAAACACAAACATTATTATTCGAAACGATACTCTCAAGTTCCGAAGTAAATGACTCATAAACACCAACAGGTGAGATAGGAGGGAAGTAGACACCACAGATAATATACGAGATTGAGTTAAAATATATTTTTATGAAAACCTACTCAGCCCCCATAAATTGGGGGACAGGTATTTCCAACGCACTAACATCGTTGTTCACTGCTATGAGAACACCGCCACCCCTATTATGGACACTAGTAGTACAGGACCTATCACATCTAAACACATTATAATTGATTAACCCAAGTTCGCTAGAAAAAATACTATCATTGAGCTATGTTTCAGTAAGAATAACTAATATAAAATTAAATATAGCTACATTAACATTCACGGTAGGAATCTTAGTTCGGAGACCACGGCAATTTTGGTAAAAACCAAAAAAAAGTGAGTCTAAAGGACAATTGGTACTAGAGCCGAAAGAAACACTAGATACATTTACATTAGAAAACACATTGTTTACAATAGGTGAACAGTTACTGGCAGAGACGACACAACCCGGAACTAGTTTTTTGGCGCAGAAGGCACCATAATCTTCTCAGGCAGCAGTCTTCCCCAGAAACGTTTGATAATGATCCCTTCAGGCCAAAAAGTTAGTTGAAGCACATCATCCAGTAGAACAATATTGGCAGCCGGATATGGAAGGAAGCATAAGATGGGTAAGTGGTGACCATCTGGGTGACAGTCACATCCATTTTATTAGTGAAAAGTTCATTCATTACTTGAGCAGAAGTAACGAAGTTTTTTAAGATGTCTCTAAACATTTTGGGGCTTGTGCTTTCTTTTTTGAATTCTGAGATTTCTAGTTTTATATCAATGTGCATTTTCCAACGGGGAATGTTTTGGGATTTTTTTACTAGGTGTTTTATGTCTATTTGACATTCTTCAGCTTCTTTTATGATTTGTGCTAGGTATTTGTTTGAAGGGTTTTCAAACTTTATTAGAGATCTGGCTGTATAGAGAAATGTATTATACTTTCTTCTAGCTAAGTTTTTCAAACTTTTGATAGGTCTGGATTTGAAGCACCCTGACTTTTATTACCATCATGGTTACCAATAATATTGTTGATTTTGTACAAAAAAAATATTATCTAATAATGTGTTTTATTGGTTCATCGACATCATTATTTTCTACTTTCACATGTTGATTATTTTAACATTAAATCCTGAAAAATATTAACTTTTTCCAAAATGTCCATTTATGAAAAATTTGAAAAATTTAAAGCACACTCATTTGTTGCATTGTATAAAATATGAATACATAATAATATAATTTGTAGATTCAAATTATTAATATAAAAATTAAAAATTAAGGTAGCCATTATAATAACAAATGTTGATTTTATCAATAACCATAATATGGATGAAATAATAAGTTTCCGTTCTATTCGTTTTTTTTTATTTGGGTCAACCAAATCATGTTTTAATGTTGTATGGTATTGTCTAGTAATAGTTTAATCAGTGTTTCTATGGTTACCAATTTCACTAGCATTCTTTAACTTTTATAGACTATGACTAATTATTAAGTACTCATTATTTCTCATTAAACTTCATTCAAGTTTTCTTAGTTGAAAATAAAATAAACTCGGCGGTTTTAAATTATAAACATTAATAAACGTTCCTTTTTACTTTCTAATTTAACCTTTTCATATAATTGAACAACAAATTGTATTGATATTTTTTGCAACGGTGTTGACTTTGCGCATAATATTTGTTTGCGAAATTGTGATTATGATAGTTCGTTTTTCTACACTTCCTTATCACAAAGGCAAACGATATTTATATTATTATTATTATTATTATTATACTTTACACTTTAGAGTTTAGTCATAATACTTTAAAGTCACGACCAATCCATCGTCTTAAAGTAATGATTTTTTTATACATAAATTCCCTTGAACACTTTTACGGATGATGGTGTATTCTGTACGGTGTAAATGTGCTCGAAACTTTCCATACCTATAGTTCTCCACGTCTAGCTCTTCTATATGATAAATTCTGGAAATCCGACACAATATGTAATTCTCTAAAAGAGAGATTTTGAAATGTCCGGGTAGTTACAATATCTTTACTGTGTTTAGTAGTACACTTTATGAACCCGTTCTGGCTTTCATCGTCGTGGTAAGTAGTACCATTGTTGGTATTATGTATATATATATAACAAAATAAAATAAAAAATACTGGATGATTTTGTCGTCCAACAGTCCGTATCGTTTGACAATTTTTTGTTCGTTTTACTGTCATAGGAATTCTAGCCATGTTGTAATAATTAATTAATGAATATTAACCCGTTATTGGTCACGTGGGGAGGGATTCTCGCCCCACGATATTATTTTGGACACCACTGTATTTCACATCGCTTATTGCCTAGTAAGTAGTAGTTATGCTATACGTTTTCGGATAAATAAAAATTGTACGGGCCGGATTATATAATAATAATATACGAGTCCGGGCACCAAACTCCTTTTTTTTACGCCACTAACACCTAGGTCTATAAAATATATTATGGAGGACTAGCTGGGTGTGTAGTGGTGTAATAGCTCGAACAGCAGTGGTCGGGATTGCCGGGCAAATACTGTCGAGCTATGTAGTGTATGTTGTGGCTTATGTGTATTTGTATATTAATGTGTGTATGTATGTAGATGTGTGTACAATTAAACAAAGAATAATAAAAATGGTAACAAGGTTTCTGGTAATAACTAGTGGCTGTATAATACAAATCTAAATAATACTGATACAAATATATAGAAAATCACAGCAACACAGTAGGTATTAAAATATAATATAAATAATCAATCAAAGCCCTTATGGCTATAATGGTATATATAACTTAGTGCACGGCTCTTATAGCCAGTAGCATGTATTATAATAATTAAAGGATGATAATGATTATACGGCCCTTATGGCACGACAAAATAATAATATAAAATATAAAGATAATATGCGGCCCTTTTGGAACGATACTATAACGATTACAAAATATCTGTGGCCCTCATGGCTCACAAGATTTAAATGTATAATAAATAAACAATAACAAAAAAACTTACAATTTGTGGAGCGCAGACTGGCCAACTGGTCCTATGCTACAAAACTATAAAATAAATACAAGAAAATAATAATAGACAATAGTTAGGTAACAATAATATAAATATCTGCGGCCTTTATGGCTTACAATAATAAATAATAGCAAAAATAATGCCTTTGGCGATTAGCACCAAAAAAACATTAATAATAAATTAAAAACACCGGCGATTCGCGCGCGGCAAAAAGGATATAATATAAAAAAAAACAACACTTTAATTATTCGACTTTTTACAATATTATTAAAAGTAATATTTTTTTTGGTGTGCGTTGAAACGGTCGGAACAACGTACGGGCAGCGACAAAATCACGGCGGCCGTGTTAAATAATATTTGCGTAGACGGCGCGGCGGCGGGCGATAACGTTTAATCTGCATATTATATAACTCACAAGACACATTCAATACAAAAATAAAACAATACAAATAACGTGATATGTGTGTGTGAGACCAGCTGTTCCTCCGTGACTAGTGATAATTACCTTCTTATTTTACTTGCTACCTACTATGTTGCGGCGGCAACAAAAATAATTTGAAAAAAATATTGAAAATATTTTGTTTAGGAAATATAAATGCCAAAATATATATAGTTTGTAAGTGCTCATAACAGAATAGTTAATACGAATTACATAAGAAATGTGTTTTGGTTGTTTAGAACATATTATTGTTATGATTTATGACACATTAAGAAAATGAGAGAACTTCTTGACACTCGACTAAAGGAGTACAACAAAAATACGCGATCAACAACGGGTTAATTGATAAACCTTGATGAGTTTTCCCGTTTAAATTATGTCAATCGAAACATTTAACGAGCCAACATTTTAATATTTCGATATCTATATTCTGTTATTTTTCCATCATGTTATTTCAGACTAGTGAACTACGTGCTTATATAGAACATAATATTTCATATTAAGAACTTTGTGCAATTTTGCAGCTCGCAGCGTGTCCTCTTCTGTACTGGTTTTTCATCGAAGACAATGATAATTTTAACTTGTCGCTGACATTTCCGTCATGACCGCCGCGGCGTACTGAATTAAACGTATTTTAGTTAGGTATTTTATTATGATATAAGATTGTTGTTTCCCTCAGGGGATGCACTAAAATGCAGCGTGTCAAACGGACCTGGGTCCCCGAGCTCGACGAGGTTGGTGATCGAGTTTGGACTTGACAGACCCATCTCATTAAAATTAATTTTGTTAGGCAGCAGCAATGGTGCATCTAAAATGTTCTCATGAGGGCCCCTTAGAAAATAATAATACAATGAGCATTGAACAATATTGTTGACATCAGCGTCGCCCAACAATAACCACAATGGATTAAAATTTTTTTTATTACTGATTGACCTGCGTCTTGAAGTTTCGATGTTACACTGTTATAGATAAATATGAATTTAGAACATAATTTTTTTTGTAGACTTAAATAATAACTCAAATTTAACTCGAATT
Organism: Myzus persicae; assembly: GCF_001856785.1. Lineage (NCBI taxonomy): Eukaryota > Metazoa > Arthropoda > Insecta > Hemiptera > Aphididae > Myzus > Myzus persicae. Next base: position 25,859 of record NW_019103970.1, read on the forward strand.
TCAGATTATTTTTATATGAATTTAAATTATAAGTGTTAATAACGTCTAGGACCTAAGTCTATAACTTGTAAACAGCAGTATATTATTTTAATACAACGGCTGCAGTATTATGATGTAATTAGTCAAGTACGTATTGTCGATAATGTTGAGTGCACATTTTTTTTATGTAATATTAAGTGTAGTTGCCTTCGGCATTATTCTTGTGAGTTGTTTTTCCTAAATGTCTTTAGTTCTGTTGTAGCTATTGGTATAGAATTGTGGTCTGCTACACTGCTACAGGTGTATACAAGTCTAAACAATTTTAAATATAATCTTCATAATATTGTTTAAGAATTGATGGTAAATAAACATTCAGAGCCTACAATTTAATATTTATTATCTCATAAAACAGTAAGTAATAAACCAAATAGTGATACCACAAAATGCACCTTCAACAACTTTTTAGAATCATATTTATTTTATGGCCAGAACATATCCATCCGGTTCTCAATTGTTATCATTTAAGTTATGATTTGACCATAATTGAAGAAACCCAAGCATATGAGTGGATCGAGCAAAATTTTTTTTTTTAGACCTCCAATGGATAATATACCCCTACCCCACGTGCCCTCGGCATAAGGCGAGCAAAAAGCAGTGCATTAATACTACTAAATACGTAATATATCATTTTTCTCTTATAATGGAGAATAATGGTATAGCGGAAACAAGGTGAAACGTAAAGTAAAAAATTATAATTATATAAAATTAATAATTCTAGAGTGCTGATAGATGTTTTCTGAATATATTATTTTACGATAATAATTTATGGTATTTATTTCAAAAACGATTCACCCACTGCAAAATAAATAGTTAGTTTTCCTATTCCTAGCTAAAAAAAATACGTGAATACTATAATTAAGCGTTCCACTGAGCTTGGCATGAAATTATCATTATATTATCATTACTTTTAAACATTTAATAATAACTCACGAATTGCATAATATGTACAGGGTGCTACAGAAAGATGTAACAAATGTATTGATAACCAGTGTTATTTTGTCTATATGATTAATAGACACTACTACAACTACTAATTACTCATTATTATCTATTAAATATATATAAACAAAAAAAAAATAAGAAATGTTGATAAAGTTATTTCATTTGCATATCTCTGTTACACCAATACGCCATGTATATAATTGTATCATTATGAGTGCCGAGTCAGACGAGCGCCAGTCTCTATATTATCGTTTCGCTCTCTTTTATTGTTATAATATCGTGTTTACGACCAAACATTTGGAGAAATAAAGTAATCTGCCTCATGAGTTGTGAAGTATTTTTTTTTTATTATCAACAACTGGAACAGTATAAACGTCAGTTGTAAACCACCATATACATTATACAGCAATAGTCTAAGTACTCTATACTTAGGTTTTTTTCATATTTATATTTATTGTAGGTATTCATGAATAGTATTTATTCGTTTTTACATTTACGTTGAAAATTTTAAATATGAAAAATGTCAAATGTATGTAATAAATTCATACACAGTGTATACAATTCAAATAGTCTGCAGCAGTAAAAATGTATGGTATCTCCACCACTACGGTTTATACTCGAATTAATAAAATAAGTACCTAAAGTATAATAATTATTTTATTTTATTTTCCTATTACGGGTGTACAAGTCATCGACAGTGAAAATATCGCCATAAAAATATGAATATTCTTAGAATCTGCATACTATTAAAACAATTATGATTATTAATTAATACGCTGTCATATTAAACAAACTGTGTAAATAAATGGTTCAATATTGAAATGGATTTTTAGTTATTTTTCAATTTCGAAAACAGATAGTCTTTAAATTCTATCGTTCCTTTGTGGTTGGCTTCGTTGTATCCGGGTAACGTTGTCTGTGCAGCCTTAAACCATCTCAATATGTTAGGGTAGCTGGTCAGTTCGTAGCCCACAATCTACAAAAACAATAAATATTTTTAAAATGTTTGTGCCAGTTAAATTTACATAATTTCATACCTATAGTAATTTTATATAAAAAAACATTTTTAAGTAAATCCAATTACAATTAAAGCAATACATATTTATTCATTATATTAATATGCGCACATCTAAACATTTTACCAAATACATTTTTATTTGAACTGTTTTGAGGGTTCAGCAACCATTTTATTGAATTTGTGTAAAAAACTAAGTATACAATTTAAATGGGTACTTAGTCGAACGAAATTTGACTTTAAAATGCAAACAACACGTTTACTCATTTCAACGAAAAATTTGTTTTCTATTTAGTAAATGTATGCAAATTAATTTATAATAAATTTCATCACAACAGAATAATATATGTAAAAATGTTTGAGATTTTTTTTTGTTTTAAGAACACAATTAAATTTTAAAATTACCTCCAAACTTGATATAGTGACCACTACGACGATATCGGCGAGGGTTACTTCGGGTCCGGCTACCCACTTAGTTTTTGCCAAATACGCATCGAGTATTTCCAAGGCGGCTTTCAATTTCGGTAAGGCAGCAGTTCCAAACTGTCCGGTCATGAACACTGGACTCTAATTAATAAAATTGAAACCTACATCATTTGATTTACATTGTATAGGTAGGCCAATGAAATGACGGTACGTTTGTCCTTAAACTATTGTAAACATGAAATAAATATTAAATAGTCGTCTCTCTGTAACTCGAACATTGACACCTCTAAATTCTCGATTTCTCAAATGCATCAAGTTTTCCTTTAAACTTCATGACACCTATAATATTGGGTTTTTGATTGCTCAAATTTACCTCCGCCTCTTCTACTCCTTGACATTTGAGTGACTGAGGGTCGACTGTGGGTACCTAACCTAACCTACCTTTAAACTCTTAATAACAATAATGATTCTAATATTGTAATAGATGAGTAGCAATAGTAGTAGAAGTAGGAGTAGTAGTAGTTGTTGTCGAAGTAATAAGTAAATCTTCACATTATGTTAATCTAATCGAGAACTCACAACATGCAAGCAATTGAAATAACCATCAATAGACATAATAAATAATGCGAACAAATTTAACTTTACATGCATTTACTAAATTATTTCCAACAGCTGTCCCATTAGTTTGAACTATTTTATGGGTTAATAAGATTAGCAAATCAACATAGTTCATTGAAATGTGAAGAGATTCGCTAGAATGAAGAATTTAATCGGTTGCATTCAACTGATTTTTATCCATGGAAAATCAGAACAGATTATTTTTTGTCTACAGAATTGTTCACTTTTGTAAATAGAATATTTTTATTTTCCGTCAATGGTGTCAACATCTTGAAATCCTTGGACACTATATATATATTTGATTGTGTATTTTATTTATATATTTTATTGATGATTCGATTGTGTTTTACAAGTAGTCAGTTTTCGTATTACATTGCTTTTAAAAATTTTGTAACACTAATGTAACACTCGTCTGACTTAAGGCTAATAATATTATATGTCAACGATAATGAACGATGTGAATGAATAATTTAAACTATTAACAAAAGTGACGGTTTCACTCGCAAGTTATACATTTTGTATGGAGATAAATTATGATTAAATTTACATTATTTAAAATATTATTTTATGAATTTATTGTGTAATTGAAACATGCATTCAATAGAACGCCCGACGAGAAAATAACCAAAGGTTATTAACTTCGTACATAGACTATTTATGAGATGCTGAATTCTAAAAAATCTTACTAAATGTAATCATAACAAAAATTTGGTTTGGCGCACACGGTACGACATTGGGTCTTCTGAAAAATGTCTTTAAAACTTAAGGATTAAATAACTCCAACTTAAGTAGAATACGTATGTCAGTTTTGAAAGATACAATAAATATTATAAATTATTACTATTGTATCCGTAAAGCTATTAATCCCATTTCATTTCGCCGATTGTACTTTCTTTTCTATTTTCTATTTTATTTTATATACATAGTTTTCTTTTCTCTCTATTTATTCTCTTTTTTCTTTAAAAATTAAATTAAAATTTTGTTTAAAATGTATTTCTTCAGCATTATATTCATTAGGCGTTTTAACCTAACCTAGCCTAACCAAAATACCAAACTATGTATATTAGTACTGAATTTGTGTACTTTGTCTCTTGGCAACCCACGAGGTGGGCAGTTAAATAAAGTTGTGATATATGTAATATGTACAAGAAATCAGACAAAAATCAACACAATTTGAGATAACTTTATTCGACTGTCTGCTATATATTTTCATTATTTCCTTGAAGAAATATTTGATAGATGTCGATGAAAATATGATGTCAAACGCAAGCGTTTGAAGGTTTTTTTTTATGAAAATTACGAGAAATTTTTTATAATATTATTACTCATATACAAGAGCATTATCTTTATATAATGATATGATTTGAACTTTTGAGTAAAAAAAGTTTTAATCTGAACTTAAAAAGAAGAAGCGAGATGTGGGATGTTGTCTTTTAAAATTCATGTTGTGTATTGTCGATGGTTATCAAATTTAAATTACTAGCACGTATTGCTTAGTGGGCTTCTTTTGTTCTATCAAAACACTAAATTCAAATTTATCTCAAATCTACTGAATTTTATAGCATCATGGTCAATCGATGATGCAGAAATCTAACATAACCAAAATAACTTTATTAATAACAACATTGAAAATATCAATAGTAATTAAAAAAACTTCATTTTATCATTCAAGATCACATCGATGTGAATTAAAATAGTTATAATATATTTAAGTATTTACATTAATTGATTTGTTCTAAGACAATATCATAGTTGATAATAGTAGTCTAACCAATGGCTCTTGCTGCCGAATTGTCATAAAGATCTGTATAATTTTGTCAATCGATGGATTTCAATGAAGACGAATATAACGGCAGTCAAGCGGCATCCAAACATAACATTAGTAAAAGTTAAGTTAAAAAACCCGAATAATTTTATGAACCACTTACACAAGTAAAACGTACATCATATGAATATATAACATTATTTTTTTGCTCTTTTAATTTCTCGTTAAAAAGATTATAGATATGGCTTTTTTATGAGTGTAAAATCGGTCAGATTCACGAATAAAAAAAACTCTCACGAGGTTGATTGGGAACAAAATAAAATACAAAGTTGTCTTTCATTCGGGATTTTACTTAGAGATGTTCTCCTCGATAAGTAACTACAAAGGAAGTAATTGCAAATGCTTAAATTCAAAAAAAAGGAAGGACCTAAATTTTCGAGAAGTGGTTAGAGCGTCGTTTGAAATTACGTATCCAAAGAAAGCGTTCTTTTGTGTACACAATATTTTTAAGTTCGATTAAAGGGGACGCCTACTCCTTAATAAGTGCATTGTAGTACTAATAGTTTCATGAAATACTGAACACATCGTATTCAGCTGTATAAAGAACATGAGAATAATATATAGTTTTTTAGGGATGCTAGAGCATCGTTTCTCAACCTTTTTAGTGTCGCGACCCCCAAAATAGGTATAAAATATGGTCAATCACTTTGCGACGCTCGCCCTCCATCTATGTTAGGTAAAAATTTGAACAGTAAAAATATCCTATCATTAACCAAACGAAATATAACATTTTAAATAACAATTTATAAATACCATATCTATGTATATCCTTATCGGGATGATTTTATTATTATCATTTTAATTTTTGTTTTTCAGTTAAAAGTCTTAAATATTTAAATAAACATTTTGTAAATCAGCGTTCTATTATTTTTGACCTACGCGACCCTAAGTCAAGGTGTTTGCGACCACTTGGTTGAGAAACGCTGCGCTAGAGTGTATTTCACCTAACAATATATAATAGTTATTATGGATTTATTTGTATTCATTTTTAAATTGTTTGGACTAGTCAAATTTAGTTTTACCAATATTGTGTAAGTCATTCAAAGGAATCGTTATATTTTTATCCAAAATAAGATAACATTTTATAATATTATGATAATATAATTTTTGTACAACGGCATCATCAACATTTTTTGTAATTATTATAATGGTAATTATAATCCTTCTATTAAAAATTAAGATTATTATATTGAGATTAAACGTCCTCTTTTGAATATTTTATTTTTATTTTTTGTTATTATTATTGTATAACTATAATTTATATTGTGCGGTAAAAAAATATTGTTTACCACAGTGTTTTAATATGGAAATTATTTTAAAAGACTGTAGTTAGCACGCTACTTATCTATCTGCGGTGAAATAATCTTAAAACGATAAACATATTGATCTGTATTTTGATGGTCTATTATGTAAATGGAACAGAACATTTTAATAATATTATACAGTGTCAATCGCCAATCATGCTATTGTCCATTGTGTCATTTAGTAATGAGTTCATTCAAATTCTGATTTTTGGAATTTTGAAGTATACTTAAAGAGTATATTTTTAAATTCTCATAAGATTTTTAGTATTAACAATAAGGACTACGCGTTGGTGATAAAAACTTTTGTTTTTAAAAATATTGTTTCTTCACAGGACATTCAAGTACTAACCTTCAAGAAACAAAAAATAAATCTCAAAAATGTTAAAATGTAAGATCTATAAGTAGGTATATTTACATTTTTTCGGATTTTTAATAACTGCCTTATTCAAGGCATATATGGGGTTAGCATGCTTGGTGAATCACTCTGTAATCATGGTACCAGTACATAAGTACGTACTGCGTGGTATTATGAGAATTATAATAAAAAATAAATAAAAAACTAAATGTGTTATAGCTGTAATTTGCATATTGATTGAAAATAACAATCTTTGTGAAATACAAAAAAAACGAGTAATAATTATTAAAATTACACTTGAAGTAATCAACTATAGTTTTAAATTCTAAATTATTTATAAACTATCGTGTTAAATTACTAAATTAGTACTTTAGTAATTAATTAATGTTGTTAAATATCTGGTTTCTCTACTGAAAAATTGTTGCAGAACTGTTTTTTCGTGTTTTGATTTTAATACTGTAAAATTGGTATAATAATAACTCTGATAGTGTTCCACCATATCACAAATTAAATTTTACTAAGTGATCGTGTAATAACATTACGCGGAGATCTGTTTGTGTGTAACGTTTTATTAAAGTAGTCTTTTGTGCAGGAGTCAAATCTAATAAGCAAAATTGCCCTAAATCATTAATTATATTTAGTTACCTACTCAACTAAAAGCTATTTTATTCCTTATCGTTTACAGACTTCACCTTTGATTATATTATGCACTAAACGTATACCTCAGTCGTTTACTTTCTAAATTCTTATTTGTAAGTTTTTAAGTGAGTTTTTCGTACGGTATATTATTTAAAAAAATATACGGTTGGAAAACATAAACCATAATACACATATGGGGGGGGGGGCACAACTGCTAATTTGATAAATGTCACATTCTTTAAACTTTAAATTTTTGGATAACTTATAAAATATAAATATCATACAAACGATTTTTACAATAAACGCAAGAGATGAATTAGAATAACTTATTCTACTTGTCAGGTGTTTAAAGTGAAGAAACTTTTATGTAACTCCACATGATATGAACGATATTCAAATTGGATTTCAAGTGATTTTTTTTATTACTTATGATTTGTTATCAAATTCTCAGTACAAGGGATTTTGCGCGGTGAGGTGAGCTTAATATTATATTAAATATTTCATTTTGCTTATTCATTTTACGTTTTTTACTTTACGTGTTATATAATTATATACACATTTAAAATATGTTACATACGTGTAAATCAAAGTCGTATTGAAAATATAATAATTGAATCGAATGTATTCCGTGGGCATATATTATTAGCATAGATGAATTTTAATAAATATACTATAACATTCAAAAAATAAAAATTACTCGAAATGGCAAGAAAATATTATTGATGTATGTATTCACAGAAATTAAAACTTTTTGTACTTTTCTTTAATTGTATCAATTGATTGGGTAACTTTACATAATTATTAAAAAAAAACGAAAAACACTACTCATGGAAATTATATTTTTTACTATCAATTATTTGAATTGTTGTTAGGTAGATAATGCGTATACTCACGAAATAATCGGATGCTCTTCTGTACAGAGATCCCAAATCGAAATCAATGCGGTGATCAATTGTCGCTCTTTTTTGTAAGTCTTTTGGGTAGAGCTGCTCTTTGGAATACGCCCCAGTAGCTAAACCGTATTTTTCGACAAGGTACTTGCAGATCGCTCGGCTAAAAAATATTTTGAACAATATAAGAATGCGTGGTTCTACCCAATGTCGGTAGGTTTATTTTACTGATTTTTAATAAGTGGTAATTTTTTTTAAATAATAATAATATGTACAGGTACGAGTATTTAGTATATATTATTATTGTACAAACAATAAATAATCGAAAACAAACTGTTTCATAAAATGTATATTATTTTGTTATTCGAGTACACGTTTTATGATCTTTAATGGGCAGCAAAAAGTACGAAAGTGTCACATTAAGTATTTGGTTTTGTTATAAAGCGTCTTTTTTACGAATAAGTCTAATATATTTTAACACTAAAAAAATACTCGTGTAAGTCAGTACTTTAAGGACTTTCATTTGTATACACTAAGTTTAAATTGAATTATCTATAGAGTTAGGAGTGATGAAATTGGATAAAATATTTTTAAAAAAACATTAAACATTTTCCATTTACCATTTTACTCTTTAAACATGTTTAAGTTGTGTTATTCTGTGTATTGTACCTGTATGACGTATTCTATGGGTACTAATTTGTATTTAATTTAACGAAGAGCGTGAGCTCTAATTGTGACACTTTTATGATGTATGCAATAAAAACACACAATACTGTTTAATAGGTAGAACTTACTTAAAAAGTTTATGATGGTAATTGATTAGTAAAATAGTTAAAATCTAACATGATATATTTTTATGAAAACCTTTTTTTTATATAAAATACAATCTTAATTAAATGAAAACTTCTAAAGATTATTTAACACCAGCTAAAAATGAATTTATCATTAGTAGGCAATTAAATAATTATGACATTATAAGTTGACATTTTCATAAAAATCGTACAATTATTGAATATTTAAATTGCCTTTGAACCCTAACAACATTTTTCGTGCCTTCGTGTTGATCTGTGTGTGTTAAGGTGTATGTTAATTTATAATTAATAATACTCATCAGAGCATACGTCTAGTGAGTAAAAATAAAAATAAAAAGTAAGTGGATATTTTTTTTTTAATTGAATATTGAAAATTGATTTATAATTATACGAATAGAACTCAGAAATGCAATTTGAACGAATATCATGCATTTTTGTTTTCATATTTCATATTGAACAGAACAACAATTCTTATAGTTAGACGAGTTACTGTGCAAGAAGTTTTAACGTTAATGCAGTTTTATTAGAAAACTTGAAAATAATAAGTGAGTAAACATTTTTGTTCCTTTTAATTACTGATTTATTTTGTACCCTGACTGCAAAATTGTCTAAAATGAATACTGACCGATTCCATTGACGAATTGAAATTTTAATAATAATAGACTTCGACAGGGAAAATATGAACAAATATAAAATTCGTTGCACTATATCGATTGATGAATTGGAGTACCTCAGTTCACTGGAAAATTGGCTTCAGTATACCAAGCTTTAATAACTAATTCAGTCAAGGTGGCTAATCCACCTGTGGCTAATATGGCGCCTGGTTTATTTTTTTAATGCGGTTCAAACTGCTTTCAACATTTTTTTGATACTCTAAGGACAAATTCTGAAACTCTCGTCACAATCAGTCCAGAAGTTTTTTAATTTATAAGCTATAAACATTTGCTTACATTTGTAAAACCAGCAATAAATTAAATATTATTATTTTATTTATTTATAAAAATGTCCCACTACAACGAAGGGTGGGAAGGGAAATTGTATTTATTTAACCAGTGGCAATCTTGTAAAATATAATCTAAAAATCATGTATGAGTCACCCCTTATCAACCTATAATAGGGGTTGAACAGATCGAAGCTTAAAACACCCCCCACGTGTCTGAATCTATATTGGGAATTATTATGATATTGTTGAAATCGGTCTAGTAGTTTCCGAGATTAACGCTTTCAGATGTGCGAATTCTTTAGCTTTATAATATTTGAATAAGTGACAATATTATAATAAATTACAATTTATAACAAATGTCGGAAACGACGTTCGCTATAGGTAATCGTGTTCACTCACCTTTCACTCAAAACAAAACCGTTGTCCACGATGGTCGGAATCGTATGCTGAGGGTTCAACTGTAACATCACAAACCGAACGAGAACGATGGTTGAAAAAAAAATGTCAAACGTACACGGCCGCCGATAGACGTATAAATGGTATACCGTCGGCCTCGTGGCAAAACCTCTCAAGTCGTTTTTATCAAATTGTGCAGCAGAAGCGAATACCCTCATCGGTGGGCTAAAATATTTTTTTTACGTTGGTCGATCGACAGACGTAGTTTTATATTTGATATTTTATCCTACTATGAAATAGCTGTCAAACATTAGTTACTATGATATTAAAATGTGGGTAGATGAATATAGGGTATCCATTTGGAAAAAAAAAAATTGAACATTTTTCGACTTACTATAATATGTTTTGCCAAGAAACCGACGAATATTATAGGAACCTACTTGTTTGTATTCTGGTTTTTGCGTGTCTCCTTTGCTCGGTGTCGTCACAATCGGATTAAGTTTGACGTTCAAAATATGGGCCACCAATTCCACTGTCCTGCACGGTGGACTCCACGAAGCGTAGTAGAAATCGATGGTCATTTCGAAGTTTTGAGGTGAAGAGAGTTGAACGAAGAAGAGCCGTGTCAATAATGCCCAAGTGTCTACGCCAAAGTGTTATATATATATATATATATATATATATATATATGTATAGGTAGACTAAAGTCGAACATTTTTTATGCTTTTTTTGTCGTCGCATCGCGCGATGTGTTACGCAATAATACTTATTGCCTCTGCGTTGGTTGTATAATGATGACAAAATATAATAGTAAAGAAATAATCAGTTTCTTCCAATGTTATTATTAAACGTGTTACATCTCAATAACGTCATTTGCATCGAGCCTACGTTATGGTACCTCGGCAGTATTTTTTTATCGACGAGCAATATTGTTGATGTCGAAGAAAAGAAAATATACCACCAGAATCAATGCAATACGTTCAAAATAATTGAGACAATTTGAAAACTCGACATAAATATTGGTGATGCAGAACGATATCGATACCAATTATTTAGTTTTGATATTGGTGTAACTATGAGTACAACGACATTCGACATTGTTATAAACACATTCGAGTTTATGTTTTAAATTTATTTACATTTTGACTGCAAACACGTTTAATGAGATGTCTTCAACCTAATCAAAATAAATATTTAATATTATTGAATATTATACTTATATATTATTTTTATGGATTTTTCTATTTATTATGTATATTTTTATCGCGTATAGGAATAATACAAAATAATAAATGTACAAAAACATTTTATTATGAGTATAAAAATACAAATTATTTACTTTCGATATTCCGATATTGGTGTCGATACTAAAAAAAAAATATCGTACTGCATCGCTATACCTAATAAATTCAGTAATATTATTATAACTGTAACACTCTCGAGTCTCGGGTCTTGATTTACTGCAGCTCAACGCAGTCGACATAATTTGTGTTGTCGTCGGTGAAGCTTGAACTGGCTTTTGTTTTCATCGTACACAACCATACTCAATGACTTTGTTTTGATATATTTTCTTGTGTGAATTGACCGAATAAACGGCGGAAAGCGCGATTGAAACACGTTCGCGTCTATATCGTCGCTGTCCTGAGTTCGATAAAACAAATACCTCTCAAATAACAACGGGTCTATGTTGCTCCGTTTTTTTAAAATAATTGAACATTTGAGATGTTTAAACGTTTCGGACTTGAAATATAACATAGGACAGGGTGAAATTGTTGTTGTTATAATTGCTATGTATGTCTTATGTTCGTTTGGCCAACTCCACAGCTCAGCTGCCTTGCTGGGTTTCGACTTTTGATTAATGACTCGTAAATGTTATTACAATAATATCATATACACAAGAATACAGTACATGTGTGCAGTAGTTGTACTAATAACAATAATAAACAATAATTTGTTTCACAAACAAATTGGTTGTGGCAACTTATTCACCGCATGACATAAATAGATGTGTGATTATCATGATGAGTATTAAATAAGTCGAGACAGATGTTATGATGTAGGATAGTATTATATTTGAAAATCTTATGAATCGGTGAAATATTGTTATAAATCGTATTTTTTTTTTTTTTTAATCCGAAGATTTGTTAGCCACGAGATTAAAATTATTTGGTCGACAACATGTTTATGAATAACAAATTCATAAAAACCAAAGTAAAAATATAGTCTAAGATAAATACCGCGGTAGTAAACATTATTGATTTGATGGTTTTTTTTTATTTACTTCTTATCAATAAAATATATTGAAAATAACAAAACACAAATACAACTAAGATATTTAAAAAAATAAATTATATGCTTCTGTCAAGTATGTTCACCTTTTACATTTAATGTAACATATTTTTTGATAATTGTAATACATTTTAATAAAATATTACGTTGAACTTTGACCTTATTTTATTTTTGGCATAGTCATATAGACAATATTTTGCTTTTATAAGAACACATATACGATACAGATATAATAATTAAAAATAATATTTATCTAACCATAAATTATGAATCTTATAAGTGTGATAATTTATTTTTATTTGAAGTAGCTTAACATGTCTATGTCTACATAGATATTATGATATAAGTAAGATGTGAGTTTGAGTTATTTTCTAGATAACATTTTTTTTAGATGTATTTCTTTCACTTAATTCAATCGTATGTGATTATATAATTTTATTTCTTCTCGTGACATAAAAAAATTGTATTAATGTACTTTGATAACAGTAAGGATATTTGGTCACATAATAAATTAAATGTCATACTTATTAAGTATTATCTAAATCAAACACTATTTGTCAACTTCCGAATCATTACCACTAAAACAACGATTTTGAATCAACAGTGGCCCGCTGGTCCGCAACAGTCACATGTTGGTCCATTTTCCGGTAGGTATCTCTTATATTCGGTCTGATTTACAAATAATAAGTATATGGCAGTGTTGACATTTAATAACGAAATAATTATCATTGAATTTTGAATAGGTTTTTTGGTACGCGGGCATAGCGAGTCTGTTTCTCCAGTATCACATAACCAAAAACATATACCAATATTAATGTTTTATAAATCTACCGTGGTAACGCCAACTAAACCCACTATAATCGTTCGTGATTTTTAACTGGTCATAATATGATGATATCGTATTTATTCGTATGTATATAAATATAATGTGGTGTTAAGATATTATTATCCATTTCTTTATTAATATTATTATATGATATAATAACATATTGTTTTAATATTTTTATAGTTGCAACAATACATTGGACAATTTCTCCGGAACTAGTTAGGTAAACATTTTCTTAAGAACGCGGGGGAGTCACGCAAGTTTTCTTGTCTCCGACTAAAGTATAAAACTCAGATCATAGTGTGCATATTATTTAAACGTATTATATGCACGACCTATTTCGGACGTTTTTAAGTTTTGGCGGCTCACAACATATAAAAGACGTTTTTTTAGTCGACGATGTGGCCACGAGTTGGAAACCTTTTATCAAAATGTCTCCGGGTATTATATATTGTGATCGATATCATTTTCAACAGTTTGTCGGAATACAGTTTACGCAGTGAGTGTGAGCAAGAAATGTCACAACCACACAGTTTAATATGTATTGGTTTGTAAAGTTAATAATACGTCATCGGCTGGCGTATTTCGGGACAGGTTTGTGGTTTCGAGGTGTGTCGTGTGTGGTGACTTTGAAGAACCTTTGACGCATTTCAGCCTCCCTTCAGCCCGTCGAGGACCATCTTCGACACCCGTCATGGAATCTTCACGATCTGTTCCAGCATCTCCTCACCACGTCGTGGAAAGTCATCGATAAGTAGAAAAAAATGTAACTTTGAAACTAAACGTTGAGTACCTATAGTTTGAAGCCACGTCCAGTCGCCACTGGGTAAAAGTCAATTAACGGAAAATCGGCAGCCCTTTTGATATAATATGAGTGTATAAAATAGGTATAGAGGTTACTCGCTGAAACCGAATCGGTAATCAATGTTATGGTACTGCATTTATAATACAATTAACAGGATAAAATAACTTTTTGAAATTTTTGCAAGACAAAGAAATGTGCTAAAAATAATTTCGTTACATTTTGTTGATTATTTTTTGTACATAAATTCTCAACGTTGTAAAATTTGAATTTGAAAAAAAGTTAACTTATTTGTTTGCCAAAGTTTAGGGGAGCGTAGATTTATCTGGCTGTTGCATATCATTAAACAGTGTACAGTATTCATTTCTTTAATAACTCCATTGTTAGTATTTGGATTTATCTGATTGTTAAATCTGTTTTTAAACATTATTTTCCTTTAAAATGTTTGCCAAAGAGTGAAATAATTCCAAAAAGTGGATTTATCTGGTTGTTGTAGTGTCCTATTTATTATTACAGCATGGTGTTTACAAATCAACACATTTTCAAAACGAACTATACTTAACAAAAGTTCCATAATAGTTTGAATGTATATATTTTGTTCACGCATTATTCATAGAATGTATACTATGAGATATTTTCCGAAAAAAAATTGATGTTACTACTGAGCTATGGAAAATTAACTTTAAAATTAACAGAATTATTTCTTAGTCGACGACAAAACAGCCGATCATAAGCCAACACCATAAAAAAAAAAAAAAAAACAGAGAGACACAAAATACCATCATATTCCATAGTAATTATGATATTATGCGATTGACAATCGCTCATAATATGGCTGTACATAATTTTATTGTTTGAAGTACCAAATGAAAAAATATTATGTTGTTGTGAATAAAACAAAATATCAGCATGGAAAAGAGAGATAACGTTAACATTTTCATTGTTGACACATGTATACAATATGTATAAATACCATCTTATGAAAGTTATAATATAAGTCGATTACACTTCGTGTGGGAGATAGCGGATTTCCCGTTATTTTCTATGAGAAATGTTTCGTTAAAACTTCTGAAAAGTTCAAGATAATTGTCTGCTGTATACTATGTGTTCTAATCGGACGTTTTGATTTAAAATTAAACCGTCCTCGGCGGTTGCGGCTATAGTGGCTACAAATGTACGTATAGAAAATTCTAGAATGAGCTCATAAAACACATACCAAGTACCAAGTGTCAGCCCGATTCTAAGTAAAATCGTTATGTATACCACAACTTAGTAGTTACATGGAACGAAATAATAAACATTTTTTAATTGCTAAAATGCCATATTAACTAGCGCTTAAACAATGTCAATTAAATTGTTTTTGATGGCGCAGTAATAACCTTTACAACATAACTCTTACATCAAATGCTATCGGTCAACTAATCGCACAACGTCAATACGTAAAACTCTATTTTTTCATAACATTATTTTCGATGATGTACGGCATTAATTTATGGTGGATGGAAAATTTAAACAAACTCAGTATGAGCCATAATTCAAAAAGGTTAATTTTTTTATTAACACATAAAACATATTAACTCGACAGTTTCATTTCTTCGAAGATAATAAAAAAAAACTCAAATTTAACTGTTTACACTACTTTAATGTATTTTTTAGATAATATACACATTCACTTTTTTCACAAACAATGTCATATGTATAATGTATATAATATCGCATTATATTATACTTCTCAAGGTGTGACCTATAGATAAACCGATGATTATCCATGGACAATTTTATCGAAACTACTATAACATTAAAGTGAAGGTCTTATAATGGTATTAATGGTATTAAATAGTTCTAATAAAAAATTAGTCACATATGATGATAGACAATTTTACTTCAATTTAACCGAGACTTAAATGGCGAGATCGACGAGACTAGATCGGATGAAATTATATTTTTATCAATTATTCTTGTTTTTTTGTAATTGTATAGTTTTTATTACATAGCTAAATTATATGTGTGCATTTTTAATGGAAATACATTTGTTAGACAATAATAATTACAATATTATAAAAACTTATAAAAAAATTAAAATTTGTGTTAAAAACAAAATATTTAACCATACTATATTATACGGATTTAAAATTTCGATTGATCGAGTATTTTAAAGATAGCAGATCAGTTCCCATTATCAGCGTTTAATTTCACACAAATTCAAATCATACATTATATTATATGCCATTATAATTAATGTACCGTTGGATCCATAACGAGTTTTTAGTCAATTCTTAATTTGCACTGAAATAATATTTTTTAATAATTATTACAAATATTACTCCACAAATTATCATTTATTCAAACCAAAAATATATTCGTACTTAGGTCGGTTCAACATTCCCTGTTCGACTACAGTATACAATTATTAATCATCAGCGACGGCGGTATTATAATTATTGCACCTGATATGATTTTTTTTCATATCAAAACCATTGAAAATCATTTTAATACTATATAGGCAGGTTGGTGAGCTTACGCATAGTGGTACAGTTGATTACTTTTTTATAACTTTACTGTGTGTGTTGATGGTAGGAGATAAAAACGACGTCGTTAGTACGCTGTCGAATAAAAGTTATTACGAATTTTAATAAGCTTTGTTTCATAAACTTTGGGAGGAAAAATAAAGAAAAGAAAGTCGTAGTTTTATAAACATCCATTTGTTGTGCAGGGCTGGAGCTCCCGTTACGCTGGCGCCCGCATATTAGACATTTAACTCGAAATTTTGGGTAAACGACTGTTGTATCATGTGTTCAGGTTTGTCACCACGACATTTTCATTTGTTCACTTCCAAAAAGGTGCCACTGCGAGTTGAAATGCCATATTTTTGTTAATTATTTTTTAACCGTTTATGTTACGCAACGATCGTGTGTACGGCTTCACTCGGCCCGCTTCATACTTCCATGTTATTATTGTTTGCCATAAAATAATTCAAAATAATAAGACAATGACGGAAAAATGTAAAAGCCGTTGAAAAGAATAGTAAAAACCTGCCCACTTTGATTTATAAACACCACCGGGAAATGCCCGCTGTTATGGCACATGTTTTTCTTCCGATGCCAAAACAAAATGCAAAAAAACTTCATTCATTTTTTCTCTTTAAGCTCACCATAATAGGTTTTCATTCTTCGTTTAACGCACTATTCAAACACATTTGTGTACCTACTATATATAATATACATTATATCGGACAACATTTACGTTCTGACTGCCGATTCTTGTTTTTTATTTTATTTTTAATGCGAGCACCACTCTATTTTTTATTTTTTATTGTCGGCCAAGTTGTGTGGAAAACACGATTCGTTTGACATTTGCGGAAATGCATATTATAACATTTAAAGTGTAAATGCTATATTACGGTCAAAATCTGATAGGTTTATTACATTTTATAAGAAATTCTTTGTTTTCATCCGTTGGCATTTACATTCATTTTTTTATTCGATTTATTTTTATTATTTTACTATGACGTAAGCTATATTTACTTTTATGGAAATATCATACGGGAGACTGACAACTTGATGAGGATGTATTATTATATCCTCCAATAGGCATGAAATACTTTGCATTATTATTTTACGAACATACAAAATAAAATGAAAAATCTTATGAAGATGGGCGAATAAAAACATTGAAAAAGTTTAAAACTAATCAAAAGTTCAAATATCTAAATGTCATGTTCATTTTATTTTTTTGAGATGATATATTTTATTTGTTCATATTATTATTTATGATTCTGAACGGAGCTAGAAATTCATTGCTACTATAATGATGAGATTTTTTTCGTTATGTTTGTCATCATGTTTTAAGACCAAAAATTTGTTACAATGATCTTCAACTTTTGATTTTGTGCTTATGTTGGAATTAAAAAAGAAATAACCCTATGGACTTCTGATTTTCGCCAAATATTAATTTTAGCATTTTCATTTATAATTTACACAATACAATTTTCAAAATATTGAGACTCATCTCAAACTATTTATAGACATTTGTAGTCTCAGATTTTTTTGTTTTTTTTTTCAATAATGCAATATATTTGCGTGTCTATATTAAAAACTAACTGGATATGATGAGTATTTTAAAATTTAATTCATGAAAATAATTGTAAAACAATCAACAAACGTAAATTAATTTTTTATGAATCCATTTTACAGCAAGTTTTTACATTTTTTAAATACACCTTTGGGTCTGCCCCTTTGATAAATTTAAATTATGTTTACAACCGAAAAGTATATCAATTAAAAGTGGTCCATAAGACCATACCCCAAAATAATCTATTTAAAAATTAAAAGTCACTTTACTATGTATTTCAGTTTTACTGTTTGAGAATTTTTTTCAACTCTTCCACTCATCAGTAGTTAAATGGTTGGGTCAATAAATTATAATTATATTATTCAAACATGAAACGTTTTTAATATATAGTACTTAATTCTATCGATGTTTTTATAATTCATTACCATAACACGTCGTGTTCATACTATTGTCGAACTTTTAAACGAAAACGTGGAATGAGAGTCAATTTTAATTTTATTTCTATAATAATATTTTTGGGCTATTATAGTGAATTCGAGAGCTAATAATACAAAAAAAACCTTCATTCCTAATAATAATTTGTTATTAAAAGAAAATTGAATTATATGGAATTGTATAATCGCATATTATTATAATAATTATTATATTATTATTATGCTACAATTATTATGAAAAGTTGAGTTAAATTTGCCAGAAAATTCATACTGAATTATTTTTAAGTGTTAACATAACTTAGATTATTTAAAATAAAATAAAAAATTCACTTAACAGTGGTGGATTTAAAGAAAAAGGTCCTGTTGGAATTTCATTATTTTTGGGCCTACGTTATTCGGAAATTGGTAAATTATACATATATTTATGAGATACCAAAAATATTTTTATTAAAAAAAAATATCATATGTGGTACAGTTTTAAAAGTTACCTACTTACTTACTACAGCAAGCTTAAAAAAAAAATATTATTGCAATGTTACTTTATAGTCGACTATACATTTAGCTGATAACAATAAACTATATAAGTAATAAAAAAGAAAAAGGAAAATAAAAATAAAAAGATAAAATACATCTTGTACAAGCGTTGAATTTTAACAAAATAAAACAAATTTGTAAATAAAATATTGTTTTTTTTCTTTGTTATGCCAGCGAGGGACTGGTCAGACGTGTCCGTCTTTCCCGACCGTTAAATCCACCGCTGAATGCAAAGTACATAAAAAAATATCGTTAATAATGAAATATATAATCAATCGATTTACAGCACATCCGGTTTGACCCAAAGTATGTAATCCGCTGTCGTAATAGACGAGAAAAAATGTAGAATCAATGGCTCGCCTCGATATTGAAGGAGACTACCAACTGCAGTATTCGCAGTTGCACATGCACCTATTGAACATCAATGATCATTGTGCCGGTAAATTATCGCTAGGTATTATATTATAACATTTATAAGTTAAACACTGTGTGTGTCAGCAGACGACCAGTTCAGACTTGCCGGTAGACCAGTTTCTGTCTGTGCCTCGCCGATCAGACGTCACTCCTTGGTCAGGACCTGGTCTGCCCTCACATCACTTATTACATAGTTTGCATTAGAGATGTCTCGCAATACAATGTAATATTATTATGGAAACATTAAATGCGTCTGTCATCGTTCAGCTAAGCCACATGGAGAAATCAACTTACTGACATGACGTCTCGAAGAACGGGCAATAGTGGCTAAAAACTATACATAATATTGTACAATATCGGCACAGGCACTTTATCATATTTGCTTTTTTTTCGAACGTCATTCGTGCTGTCAACATGGATATGGCAGAACGAACGAATGAATGATGGGGTGGTTTTTATTTTAGTGTAATCGGTAACACTATTGACCAGGCCACACAGCTGTACAGTAACTGCCAACCTTAAACCACAGTTTTTCATTTTCATTCACCCTTATAAGCGATGATATTCGATTAAATTATACCCAATATACTACACGTGTTCGACAGTACAATATATTCATCAATTTTATTATATTTTTAAATAATGGTTTGGTCTCTGAAGTCTATCGGTTGTATTATATTGAAACAAATAATTACCTGCGACTTTTCTCCTTTTTTTTATTGTAAAATAAACTGTACAATTTATTTTTTTAAAGCTTTAATCAAAAATAGGTATAGGTAGGTTTTTTCAACATTTCGTTTTTAACACATGATGTGTTCATTATCGTATTTATAAATGAATAACACATGCGTTGTATTCACTACATGCTGCTTGTATTTTTTAAATTATATGTCTTCCACATTTTAAGTAAAAAAAAATTTCTACGATTTTGTACAATGTTGCATCGATATTTTTATTTATTATAGAGTCTTAAAGATAACCCAATGCTTTTATAGTTATAGGCTTCACCTATACAATTTTCTAAATATCATGCATTTTGAAAAATAAAAAATAAACTTAAATTGTCTGTAGGTTTTTGATAATAAATGTGAAATGTTCTCATTTCGGTTTTACAGACAGAACACATAAATTGGACGATGATACATTCGGACAGCTGTTTCACACCGTTCATTTCTGTGCAGGATGTGGTTTATTTTTATAAAAGATGTGTATGTACTGACAGCTTTTTGAACGGAACACCTCGGTATATTTATATATTCATAGGACGATGTTAAAATATAAATCGATCAGAAAAAAAATGTGCGAATGAGATATTTCAATTGTATTTAGTATTGACTAAATCATACACATACAGTATTTATACACATTTTAAGTTTTAGTATCATGAAATGTTAAAAAAAAAAAATTCTACCAGTCTCAATCCTGGATAAAATGTGAAGGAAATATTCTCAGACTATAAGGTGACTACTATAAGGTGTAAGTAAAAATTAACATAAAATCAATATTCTGAGGTTGTATTTCTCTTAGCCGGCCCAGAATAGTTTTTTGATTACCTAGTAAAAATGTACATTTCTAATACAAGGTATGCGTTTGTGATTGATTTCTTCAGAATAATATGTTACATGAGCATCCTAAGACACAGACTGCATAGATTTGATGTCAATGTTGGAACGTAAAAATTAAAATCTCTTCGTAAATGTCAACACACATTATTATAAAAATGTATATAAATAATATGAAAAGTTGTAAAAATTATATAATATATCGTAAGACAATTCGTTATATAATTTTTGAAAAAAAATGAACGAAGAAAAATTGCAATTACTCTAGCGGTAATTGTGCAGTAACATTATTATGTCGTCATCTCATTTTCTTTGCTAATCACATATAACTACGCATTATCATACTAAAACAAATATCTACATATTACTACCATGCTATTGTTTCAATGGGTCGTAATTCCGTTTTATTCTCACACATAAGAGAATCAGGAATTTTTGAGTCGTTGAGCATAAAGAGAAATAACATTATGTCTACACGTTTTATAATGTGTAAAGTCAAATTACAATAAAATTAAAATACGAAAATGTAATTTTCTCGTCTTCTAGGAATCTGAAACGCCGTCCAATAAATTGACATTTTGTCTAACCTACGCTTAAGTAACTCGATTACGAGTCGAATCGAATTACGATTGAATTGTATATTAAAACGAATGGTTTTATTATAATTATTGTTCATTTGAGCTGTTAACTGTTTTTTTTTTAACAGATAAGTTTCGAATACACGAGTAAAAAACGTGTGCGGTGGAAATGAATAATTTGATCGTTTTATAAGAATATAATTGATCAATATTAAATTTAAAAAAGTTAGAAGATACCAATTTTGGTGTTCCGTGCTTTTCTGAATAATTATGTTTGTGTCTATAGGGATTTATTTTACTTCAAAGTTTGGAATTTTCAGATTAAAATATTTTGAAATCGTGTTGAAATGTATTTCATTTTAACTTCATTACATAGGTAGTTTAAGTGTTGCTGTTACAGATTATGATTTTGAGAATCATACGCATTGTACGTAAGACACATAATTACAGGTTACAGTATAATTTACCAATCATGCTAACCCCTTTTTTGTTCAATAATCAGGACCGCCTATAATAATCCTCAGTACTTACAACATTTATTAATAACTTTAAAATATTACTCGTTCGAATTTTGAATGAGGCTTACAGCAAATTTTTTCAAAAAAAAACTATCTGCTAAATAATTTACAGTGGCCAATTTTAGAGAGGCGGCCGATCTTATTGTAAAATCGCAGTTTATATCGCTACTTGACACTTCTCGAGTAGGTGGTATAAAACAATATCAAAAAAAAAAAAAATTGTGGTGTTCCATTGTACTTAAAATTTCCATAAATCCGAATTCTATTCATTATTAGATGAAAACGGTGGGGGGGGGTTGAGAGTGCTAGGCGAACCACCGTGTTCTATTAATTACAGAAAGGTTCAATACAATATGTAGCTCTGAACATAATATTTTCTGCCTTAATAAATTACACTTGGTCCTTGCTACTATTTCGTACCAAATAATGCTATGTACCCATACACTGCGTGCATATTTCAACACGTCCTAAGGCGCAGGCTGTAATGTCTGTCTGTTTGTTCGTGTGCATTATTGAACGGTCTACAAAGTTCAGTTATTGGAGTTAAATGAGCCGCCACAGAGGTAGCTGGTAACAGCCATATTATTATGATAGATCGTTCTGAGCGAATAACAATATTTTCAAGAGCAAGTTCAAATCGAGCACGCGCTTAAATGGTCACAGGTATTCTTTTTTTGGTTTTTTGCGGGGTACGTCGGCAGTGTGATGATAATTAGAAATAATCCCGCAAAATAATCCGTTTGAACGATATACGATCGTTTAAAATATGCGTAATATGCATAATATGCACCTCACAGTTGTTATAGAACACCGCACAAAAAATAAGGTTTACACGTAACATTGTAAAATGACTAATCATTCTCATTCAACCTAACAAATAAAAAAACCGATGAGACGTTATGATTTAGGTTAATGAGGAGCGGAGATCGCGTGTGTACAAAGCATAAGCGTTATTAGACACTTTTTCTTAAATAGCGGCGGGAGGGGGGAAGGGAACATAAAACGAACATTTTTTTACCATTCTGGGAGTCCACAATGCATTTTTCACCCGAGTCGCCTGCTCATAATTACGCCTACGATCGCGTGGACAGACGAAACGTAGTTTTGAAAAACACGTGATATTCTTCGTGGTGATATATTGTCCAAGCCATGGGTCCACCTCCGAGTCCCAAAAGTAATGTCATCCAACAACAGAAATGAATTGATTTCTGCCTCTCGCCTATATGTATTCAAATCTGTTTAACGATAATGATTGCATTTTACGTTCGTGTTTGTCTTATGTCGGACCACATGTTGTTGTTTATCACAATATTATACTGTTGTGCGTTCGTATTCAATAAGAGAGCGAATTTTCAAATGATACGTTTTACAACGCACAGCTGACAATAACGCAGATATTATGCGTCACGCGAAGAACAATAATAATAAGTATCATTTTGACATGAAACCATATGCTATACAGAGTGAATATTTTATTAAAAATGACACGAAATTAAAAAAATTTAATTTTGCCTCCACTATAATCTGTAACGACTTGTACCTATCCAACATTCTGTCAGAAGCCATTCACCCGGACAACTTAAAATGCATGATAACCTTTATTATTAAGGCTAATTTAATTAATCGATTGTAATTTTTATGCGCACAAAATGCAATTAAGTTAAAGTGTAAACGCAATATGTCAATTCGTTACAGACAATATAGCTATATAGTCACCGAGGCTTGTATATAAAATATGTAGCGTTATGCGTTGAAATGAAATAAAACAAAATAAATCTTCGTGTTTTCACTGAAATATAATAATTAATAATATTTCCCAGTTCCCGATTGAAAAATTGGAATTACTCTGCGTATGATTTTTTTCTCGCCAAAGAATAATAATCGCGTTGTCAAAACGGTTGAGACGTGTTTGGAAGATTTTCTCGACGTTACGACGGCGTTAGTACCATTTTTATTTTTTTTTTCAATTTTGTGGATGTAAGCAGGCCTAGCCTTACGCTAAATCTTCCGCGTATAGTCATAATATAGTGTGTGTATGTGTACATGGTCGAACGCGTGTGCGGGGAATGTCGGTTTACCGTGAGTTCTCGTATCCACCCACACGCATACCCACCCACACCCACAATATATATATATTATGCACTATATAGGAATGTGTTCACAGTTGACGGACACAATAATAATACCTATACACCCATGTCGTTATGGCGTGTCTGTGCGCGCGCCGTCGAAAAGCATATCACATTAATATATATGTGCGAATGTGCGTTTGTGTACGGAGGTACGCGGCGGCGCGGCGCGTCAACACGAGCTTTCCGGTTTTGTCGGGAAGGGACCGGCTCTGTTCCGGGCCGGAAGTCAGTGTTCGCGTATCGCTCTCGCCGGTGTGTATCGTCTCGTTGCCGTGTGCGCCGGGCGCGCGTGTGTGTTTCGTTCGTTGTCGTCGTCGTCGTCGTCGTCGTCGCCGTCGAGTGTGCACAATATAATATTATATTATTATTATTTTAAATTCAATTATTATATTTTGCGCGTATTTAACCCGACGAGCCGCCCCCCGCGATATTATTATTATTATTATTATTATTATTTTCGTCGGTCTCTATCGGCAGACATTGCAGTAAAGTCGTCTCAGTCGCGTCTCGATTTTCCGATGGTTCGCCCGCGTCGCTTTCCTTCGTCTTGAATCGCGCGCTTTTCGATTTTCGTTTCCGTTTTGAGCCTCCGTGACGTGACCACTTCGGTATAAAGTGCACAGTTTTAGCGAAACAATAGAACGCAATAACGTTATCGTCATACTGTTTGCTCGCCACCGACAGTAGTATAGTATACCTAGGTACCGGTATCGTGATAGTTATTATGCTCTCTCGATAACATAGTAATAATATGTTATAAATAAAACGCACTACCGTCGGGGCTTTTAATATTATATTATTGGTCTTTCGGGTGTGAAACGTAAGTACCCACTCATCATATATTGTTATATACATAACTATATACATAGTTAAACGCCAATGGTGACGATAGTATTTTTTTTTTTTTTTATTAAAAAAGGGACCTTTTTTTCTAAACTTTGTTGGAGTATACCATGTATAATATTATACGTGTCCACTGTACCCTAAACCCACCACCAACAGGTGTCGATATACCTCAGTTTCGAGTCGAACGAATTCCGTTTTCGAAAATACGTCATGGAGCTCCGCTGTGTATGACGTAGTAATTTATTATATTATAATATCTACATAAACGTGATAAGAAAAAATTGTCTGTTCCGTTCCATTTGGAGTCAAAGAGTCGTCGTCGTCGACCATCGTCCCTGCCCAATTTAAATCGTCAACCTCAAATAACACCGAGGTGTTTGGGGTAACACTATCATATTATATAATATGTGATATACCTAAGTAATTTCACTCGACCACGAAACGATTACATACTAAATAGTGACTATTCAGTGGACCATTCGCCGAGGGCACGAAATGAATTCTCGGGTCGTATATTCGAATTCTAATTTTTACAATCTACAAGGATACTTCCATATCTTTAAATGCCTTGACCATTCGTATGCTATATTTATATGAAAATGTGTCCTGCGTCCAAATATATTTTAAAAATATATCTTCTTTTTATAATCATGCTTGGAAATTATTTCATACACCAGGATTTAAATGAACGTAGGATAAAACGGTGTGGGTGGGCATGCGTAAAATCCGAAAATCGTCAACCGCGGTGATAGACCATGCATAATAACCGTAACAAATATAGGTGTTTGGTTACGATGATTTGATTTATTCTGTTTAAATAAAATATCTCAAATGTTAATAATATCGGTAGGTATGAATATGTGATTGAAATATGCACGCAATTTATGCATTTCTAGGATATCCAACGTTATTATATTATATTGGTTCGCCATGCTCTGTTGTTTGTCGTTTATAATAAAATAGAATGTGTATTTCACGTAACTACCGACAAATAGCAAAACGGTTTTAAAACGTTACTCTTGAATGAAATAAAAGTTTGGATTAAAACTAAATAATTGGTTGCAGTATGTATTTTAAGTTTTAATACAATACCATAATATTGTAATATTACTTTAAAAGTAATTAATCGAACGTTTAAGTGAACGTAACACACAACTTTACAAGGTGTATGGCACTTTAATTGTTATACAATTTTTTGTAGTTGCTATCTTTCATATTTGTTTTATAATCTAACACGTTTCGTTATCAAAACCATATTTTAAAACATATACAAAGATTCTTTTTGAAAAAATAATATTAATTATCTATACTATTACGTTAATTTTTATGAACCACTTAAGTATTTTAATTGTGATGTTGTTTATCATAAATTATTTAAATTAACAATTACATAATACGTTTTTTTTTAAATTATTACTTACAATATCGGCTTATAGCACAAATTTAAATTAAAAATGTATAGTATAAAATAATAATTTAATTAATGTAAAATTAATATCAAATATAACTGAAATTTACATTATCTATATCACTTTAAAAGTTAGGTAAGTACTTAAAGCCTTTTAAATTATTAATTGCAATCGATAATACAATATGACATGTAGTATAAATGTATAATATAATGGGTGACTGTAAATTGCGTCCCAATGTACCTTTTTGATGTAAATTTTGTCCCGAGTATTTTTTGGGTATACTTAAATTGCGTCCCGTGTATTTTTTGTATATGTGTAAATTGCGTCCCGGATATTTTTATACTAAAATGTGTACAACCAATTTACAACCAATATTTTCCTCCCATTTTATCAGACTTAGGACTCTCAACATTACTGTTAAAATGTTGGTATGGTTAAAAATATTGGTAATTAATTATTTACTTATTATTATTTATTAATATTTATTCTATTTCTTGAGTCCCGCTATATAAGTATCATTTCTTAAATTTTTTTAAATATCTATAAAATTAAAAATATTAGGGCGAGCAAAACTAATAAATTAACTATTTAATTTTCTATGGAAGGATTCGCAATTGTTAGTCGTGCCTAATGTCTATGATAAATATTCTGACCACATTTCTGATGGAAAGTTAGAGTCATTTCTTATACATGAATCTAATATAATAGAGTCTACTCGTATGAATTCTAATACTCGAGCATCATGGTTGTATTGCCATAATGTCTTCAGTAAAACAGTTTTCAACATCTAGCGGATTTAAAAAAGGAAGTCCAAAAGAGAGTTTTAAAAAATTACTTACCTATATAAAATATTTGAGCATTATAAACACTGGATATATCTCAGGTCTTTATGGCAATATTGATTTACCTACACGTATGTGTAGGATAATATCAAAATGTTATTATTATTTAAATAATTTAAGGGTATTAAGTGTACTGCATTATCATACACAAAAGTGCAGGTTAGAGCTGAAAGGGTTATTTCTGTATTTTTGTTATAATCGGTTAGTATAATTGTTACTAATTTTTTGTCTAGTTAAAATATTTTCTGGTAATGGCTATACGCGATGAACGTATACATAATAAAAACACGGGTCAAAACTTACGTCTGTACCTGAGACATACCGGGCCGCAACTTACATTTACCGAATATTATAAAAATTTTTTAATAAAATGAAATGGTATCCGATGGTGCACAAACTGACTGCTAAAAAATATTTAGTCAGTAATTTATTTATGTGATAAGAAAATTAAACTAAATAACTATATAAATCCTACACAAAACACTGGATTTTAAATGTTTTAAATTAATATTTTGTGTCAAATAGCCAATAGGTATGTGCAATTGTGCTAAAATATTATGCTGAGGCAAAAATAATACTGTTTTGTATGTACCTACAACGATATTGTATTTATACTGTTATAGTATATGGTTAAAAAAACACATATTTTCATTTTTATTTTAATATTTGTTTTGCGTGTTTTTACATGTTTTAATAACAACAAAAATTGATGGATCCACGTTAAAACATTTATTGGTTTACAAAATAATAAGCTTGCTGCAAACTTTCTGCGACGTTATTTGTTGTCAAACAATTTAAATAAAGAATGTGATTATTTATAGTTGGAGATTATTACTATACATTTGAATAGGTACCTAATTGCTCAAAGTTATTGAATATAAGTTATACCTACGTTTATAATTTAAATTGTAATTGTTTTCATTTCGATATTAAAGTTAGTAGTTTTTGTTGCGATATTATACTAAGAGAACTGAAATGACTTTTCCTTTCAATCAATAAACATGAATATTTTTTATTAATTATTTCCTAATTATGTTGCCTAAAAGAGAACATCGTGAACGACGTGAACTAATATTGTTGTATTGTAAAGTTACACAGTGTGATCTAACAAATAATGCTAAAATTATACTGTTCCTATCTATATATGTTCATAATATACTCTTTCGCATTATAACTCACAATTTTTTGCATGACATTTTTGTGGACAACATTTTGCTGCCAGCTAAACATTATGAAATATATATTCTGAATAATTTAGGTCATTATGTAACAATATTGTTTTTCATTACTGCAGTTAACATTCATAACATGTTGAGCTTAACTCTGTCAGTTCATTTAAGTATCATCTATGTATATAAATGTAAATAAATGTAATATTGTATCGGATTATAATTTATAACCATATGTAATGTTCATTCAAAATATATTAATAAATGTTAACGACAAAGGTAATCAGTTATTTCTGAAAAAGTTGTTGAAACGGTCATGTCTAGTTACGTTTAAATTAGGTATCACATGACAACTCACGAAATGTGTGGTAAAGGATATCGTCGCTGAGAAAAAAGCGAATTCCAAGAACCCAAAATAATAAAAATAAGTAATAATCTTTTAAATTAATGTGGAATAGAACATTGGTCAAGTGGCATTTAGTGGATGATACCTAACCTAACCTAATCTGTGAGTTGAATAGTATATTGTATTATTTATTACATTAAAGAATTAATTCAATTTGTCATTGAATAATCTGCAAAATATACATTATTAATTATTCTAAAAGCTAATCCGTTTAGTTAATATATTTGGATTGGACACTTCCGACAGGTTTGAAAAAGGTCCATTGTAGGTTTTTTGTATCAGTAAAAATAAAATATAATAATGCTAATCTATAATATTAGGTACCTATTGAAATGTTGAAATGTTTATTAAATTATGAACTTTTAAAAATACGTTATTTTCGTTGTACATTGTTACAACATAATATTGTGCTTTAAAGTGATTCATATTCAACGTCTATATATATTATAAAAAATATGGAGTACTAAAATTTGATAAGAAGGAAATAACAACTAGCTAATTAAAAGGTGACGGGTAAACAATTATGAACGATTGTATAAATAAAAGTAAATACCGCAAAATCGACTAGTGTAATTAACTTAAAAGTCTTTACAATAGTAAAGTTTGTTTGAGGTCTAAGTAACAAGACAATAAATATGGAAAAATGAAAATCATTGAATGCAATATAATAGGTACGGGTAACCAACGTTTAATGATAATATTTTAAATTATAAACGTTTAACCGTACAACGGCTGTAACAAGGTAATATAGTATAATGTGTAAAAGAAATAACAATTGATTTTCGAAGAGAATATTTTACAATTTTCCTCAGTTAAAACGAGGAAACGATTTAAAAATACGATTCAACATCAATTTATTATTATAGCCTAAACGTATTGTTAACTTTAATCTGCTCAAACTAGGTTTAAAACATATAGAAAATCTTCATGTTCGAGTCTGAATTAGGAATATTTAAAATGTGAAAATGTCATCATCCCCTCAAAATAGGTATTTTTCGAATGCGATTACGTAGGTATATAGTAAATAAGTTATAAATTGTACAATAAGTATATCTCGGGAATTCAGAAAAATACCTAATGCTAATGTTTATCTCTTGTGGCTTATTCAAAACCGTCTATTCTATTCATTAAGCATCTAAATCTGCTTTATTTTGCTGTCATCATTTTAAACCTTGAGTAAAATGAATTAAAAATGTAATTAAATGGTTCACCTTTATTACCACCTTTTATATCACCTATAGATATTACTATTAAAGTATAATGGTTTTTTAATTTTAATCATAGACATTTTTTTTTCGTAACATTCATAAATATTTACATCATAAGACAAATATTATTTTTAACACAATTTTTTTTTTTGACAATGTCTCATATTGCTTACATATTATCATTTAAACTTTAGTTTCAATAAGTTTTGATTTCATAAATTTTACATCCAACTCTATATGTTAGTTGTTGCTTGGTTATTAAACCTTAAAGCTACGTGGTACCTATGTCAATATCATGGTGATTATCATTTTAGGTACTATTATTAACAAATCAATTAAACTTAACAATTTACTTTACATTATTTATATTTTTATAATACTATAGGTACACCTATACTTGCTTTTTCAAGACTTAATGGTTTTTTTTTAAAAATTATGACATTCATTTCAATGATATCATAAAACGTGCCATGATATTGTTGCAAAATACCAGATCGTAAAACACACCGAAGCTGTGTGCTACAGCCGTGCTACATAAAAAAAATAGTAAAAAATATTTGACCCTCGTCGATGGCTTATAAAACGTAATAAATCACTTTATACAAACATGGATCTGTCTAACGACATACAAAATGACTTTCCATCTTTATGGATTTTATATTAAATATTGATTGCCAAACGTTGAGAAAAGTCTCAGAATGATGAAGTTTTTGTCAACAATTCCTAAACGTATGCACATAATATTGACGTTTAATAGAATAACACATTCTGTTCGCATATAATAATATAGTCAGCTATATAGACATTGTATTCAAATATTATCCAATCATACATAACGAACAAAAAAAACGTTAAGAACTTTTTTTGAATTGACGGTTCACCGATGATATGTCCACTGAAAGAATATATCCGACGCCTACCCACGCAGTAACACGACGACCATACGAAACCCAAACTTTCGAGAGATATATTTTTTTCCCGCATCGCTGCTGCCCGCGCTACGTGATCCGCGAGAGTAAACGTGGGAACCTGACCGTCAGTTTATCGGAGGTAGGTACCTGACACGTTTCTACTACACGTGTGTACTTAGCCTTGCCTAACCCGACTTTGGGAGTTTATCGTTATTATTCGTGTATTCGTAAATCGCATGAACGCCCCTCGTGTCTGGCGTCGCCTTTGCCGATAAGTCCCGATCGTCGCCGATCCCACGCGTCGGTGGATTTGCCCCCGGATCCGTGGGCGCGTCAGCACTATATTTTATTTCGTTTTTCAAAGGCTGAGCTCTTTTTTCGCAGCATATTCTAATTCTAGGCGGTGTGTAAAATTCATAATATTACTAAATATAGGCATAATCAACAATGGAAAACCTATGGCATCTAATGTCGTATAGAGCTAAGTGAACTAAGAGCGACTCGGACTATCACAGCGAAAAGAAAAAACGATTGGAAAAAAATTAAGAATAATTATTGAAAGGTTTTAAAATGTGGCGGTCAGTCACAGTAGTGGACTGATGTAAACATTGAGATGCCTTAAACCATAGTAGTAAGACATGTGTAGACGGTTCAATATTTCTATTCAGCGACCCTTGGACGATAGCGGGTCTCCTCGTTTGGCCAAGTGACCAAAGTGGCCAAATTATCGATTGATTGGGCCAAGTATATTAGCTACAGGGTCGCACGAACAAAGTGCAAAAACTTACTTTCGTACTTACTCTCAAGCTGTTTCGAGTCGATAGGAATGCCAGACAACAAAACCATCTCATACCTACTCCGGAATAGGGTGGATCAGAGAAAAAATAATACTTTGACCGACATATCCACTTATATAAAATGGTAATAATATACACGGGGTGTTTAAGTGGTTCACACTACACCGGGCCGTGTCGACTCTTATGATCATCACTAAAAACTAGACGGTTGGTATTATGATGTACCTATTCACTTTTATGAATAAAATCTTGAATGGCGTATCGACTGTAATGAAATGTTACAAGATTTGGACTTGTTTTAACTCCAGAAGTAATCCAAATTTTGGTAAATCTCATTCTAAAAATAATAACTTTACAAATGGTCCAATGCGTTGCGTATCAATATTGCGTAATCAAATTGATAGTCTTGTTTTTTTTTTCGATTTCTGTTCTAAGATTAAAACTTGTATTTGAAATTTTGAAGATATGATGTAGGTACGATTTGTATTCGATATATATATTCAGTTATTCTCTTTAAATACTAATTCAACGATAATTTTGTCATTCACTTACTGTACTCTTACCCTTTGGCGTGTTATGAATGTCTATTACTATAATTTTTATTATTATTATCGGGTACGTTCATGTAGTGCATTTTCCATGTTTATACCAAAATTTAATACCATAGATCGTTGGTGAACCACCGGTTGCGAATGGTCGCGTTTTTCGACATGTGACGAAATCGCTCGTATGGGTTGCAATAATAATAGATTAACGAGACTATCCTGAGTGACTGATTTACAGTCAACGCAGACCTATTAGAAAAATCTATTTAAAATTTAATGGGTAGATTCCAGGGCTTGCATTTGAAAAATAAATTTTGTTTTACGTTATTTACAATCAAAACGTTATACAAATTTTGAGTTTATCGTTATTCAAAATTTAAACGTTATTCAACTTTTGTGTTTATCGTTATTCAGAATTAAAACGTTATACAATTTTTGCGTTTATCGTTATTCATAATTAAAACGTTATACAATTTTTGCGTTTATCGTTATTTAAAATTTAAAAGTATTTAGATACCTGTTTTAAAAGTACACAGGCCGCAATTTAAAAGTATACGACTATGACCTTTTTTGGGGGACATAATTTCCCTATTCTGAGTTTTAAGTAGGTATTGTTTAATTTTATTTATTTAATTAAATGGGTTAAACTAATATAAAGAAAACGTATGCACGTTAAAACTATAAGTATATTAGTATAAAATATAAATATTAAACATTTGACAACAATTAGACAAACACTGACGAGTGAATAAATCTGAGCAAACTGAACACCGAACACAATAGTTGAATAACTTGAGTGGTATAAATTTCGACCGTAGTACAGATAGTACAGTACAATATTATCAGAGCATCACTATTATTAGCTATTGGTAATTAAATTATTCTATTAATAACTTCTTATTAAGTTTTAAAATAATATCTAATACGGGATCTCCCGGATAGGCCGGATACGGAATAAAATTAATTCTTGGATTGAATAAATAATTGAATACTACTAAGTATTATTAAATAATTGGGAATTAATTATTTCGTTTAATGGAATACAATATATAC
Source organism: Myzus persicae (assembly GCF_001856785.1). Classification (NCBI taxonomy): domain Eukaryota; kingdom Metazoa; phylum Arthropoda; class Insecta; order Hemiptera; family Aphididae; genus Myzus; species Myzus persicae. The sequence goes on from NW_019103970.1 coordinate 59,412, forward strand.
CGTTTTGCGTTATGTTTTGTTTAATGATACATCATATATTTTGTTAAACGTTACGTTTTGTTTTGTGTTATTTATTTATTTACGTTTATCGTTTTCCGTTATAATTACGTTTACAAATTTCAATCGTTTTTTATCAAATATAACGTTATAATCATAACGGGGTCGAAAATCGGGGTTGAAATCGGGGTTGAAATCGGCACCTATATACATAAAATGGTGTGTCTGTCCTTTATACTTGCCTAAACGGGTGGACCAATTTTGGTGAAATTTTGTGTGTGTGATTTAGATTCACAATTGGACCCTGTGTCTCCAATCCAGGGAAGTGCTTAAACAGATATCTTGAGATTTTTGAAGGACATTTTTGTTTGGAAATGTTTGCCATATGTATTGGGTTATAGGATAATATAAATCAATTTAGTTTAAAATGGTATTTTTTTTATTTATTGGTATAGCCATCGGTTAATCGGGCAGATCAGGTATGCATCAAATTGAATTTTACACATTTCCTACCAATAATGTGGCCGAGTTGCACTGATTGCCGCTCATCGGTGTATCAGCAATAAAAATAAAAATTAATGAACTCACTCAAATCAAACATATTATTCATATAGAGCACGCACCACCGCAATTAGATTGCCTACCTGGTAATAATAAGCTGCAAGCATTATTACAAGCAAGCTTCATACAGAGTTGCATGTTCAACGGGCAACGAAGTGCACGGAATCTGCAGTCTCTAATGCATACAATAAATAGTTTACACAGTAACTCTGAAAAAGTTCGAAACGTGAAGGAAGGCGATTCTTTCATCGTGAACCAAGACGTATAACTAAGGAATAAGAAATAAAATTTTTTTTAATCCTTTTTTTTGACCTTAAAATGTCACACTAGTTTACATTGTCTTATAATATTACCATGAGATTTCCGTCTGCCTTATTCATATTTGAATACAAATGATCTGCGGAATTTGATTTTAAAACGAGGAACACTTACATTTCAGAAATCGATAAGACTGGATCGTTGGCGGACCACCAGTTGCGCATGTGATGTCGAGTCTTTCGAAATGCAGCTCAATCGCTCTTATAATAATATGTGACACCAAATGTGGTATAAAATACTTTGAAAATGTACGAAATGGTATATAGGCAGGTATATCCTTATAAGTACGCGTTCTATACACGTATTTGCGTCATGTCATAGTGTTTTTACACGCAGCAGAGTGGGTTTGTGTGTGTGTGTGTGTGTGTGTGTGTGTGTGTGTGTGTGTGTGTGTGCTTAGAAACGCGATAACTACATTAGGATCGCTGTGCAGTGATAGTGTTTCGAAAATGTCCGAGGAAAATATTTATGTTCGCGCTCGGCCATAATTTACGAGTCGAAGCTGGTGTATCTATTATTCCTCCACAGCTATGATATTAAATATTATTATTATTATTGTTATTGTTATTATCATCATCATCATCATCGTTACATGTATTGTCGTATTTTTCCGTTGTCTATTATTATTAATACATTTTTAGCGGTCTCGGACAAAGCTGTTCGATTCGGGACGACGATGGCTGAGAAGTCAAAAGTTGTGCATTTAGTTTTTCTCACAATCGTTGCACAAGAGAATTCAGAGTAAATCAGGGTTGGTATTTTCATTTCATCGAATGTTTACAAGTCTAAGACCAATATTTTCTTTTCTTTTTTCCCTATTGAAGTTTGTGTATTCTTCGGGCCAATAGAGGTGTATTTTTATATTTTGTGTAAATGCAGTGACATGACGACTTGGACATATATGACATAATATTATGTACATTTTAGAAAATATTTAAACGTAGGAGTGCAAAATTAAAATACACACATAAATAACGAGTTCGGAATTTTTAATTTTGTCAAAAACGAAACAACACAATTCGGAATTTTTATTACATATAAGATTTAAAATGTCTCATGATAAAAAAAAAAAAAAAACAAAACATATTATAAGTTTAGAAATGTACATGATGTGTATGTAAAAATATATCGTATGATAATTATACATAACTTATAAATAAGTGAAAAATTTAAAAAAAAAACTTTAACTATTACAATAGTTATTACCTACGACTACCTATTCAGTTTTAAATACAAACAATGCATTTTAAAGTCCTACATCACTTACTACTCTATATTATGTTTCTTAAATAAAATAAAAAACTACCTTACAATATCTAGAAAAACATTAAACAGCCCTTCTGTAAAATGTGGACCGGAATCATTATATTATCACGTCGGGTGTCATGCAGAGAATAGGTATACAAATTATCCACAATTGTGTTTACTTCCGTTGTCGCCGTATTAGTGTCAACGTTGACTTCAACTGCAGTAGGTAACCTCTACGTGTTTATGCACCTCGTCAAAATTTACTGTTTTCGATTTTTATTTTTTTATTTTAACTCTTCTATTTTGACTTAATATCCAGACCGTGGGGTCCCAAACTTGTGAGGCCTCGGCACGCCTAGTTTGTTTTTCACTGATCCTCAGACTCTGACTCGACCCAAATTTTTCAACTTTTAACCCGAAATGTCATGCCTATTATAATTGTCACGAAAATCGCTGAGCTGCGTAATAATATTACGTTTGACACAAAAATCGATAGTTTAAAAAACGAAATTTTATGTTTACAATGTATTAACAAGTATGTGCTCACTGCTCAAAAGTCCATAGAACAAACTTTAGAACCATCTGGTCTAGACATCCGTCCTGCACGTAAACAGTCCACCACCGTCTGTCATGGATGAAATTATGATAACTGGGCCGTTATAATTGATTTCTAGTTTATGTGTAACCCGCAATGGCCACTGCAGAAAATGACTCACCCTGCACTGAAGGTGTTGTTATATTTTTGTAATTTTCACTAATCTTAAATAAGTTTTCCGAGCGTTACGCCAACGCGGTTCTTTGATTGCAAAACGTAATATTTTTACTCTCACCGGGGGGCACGTGATGATAATACTATTATCAGTAAGTATATTATGACTCAGTCCTATAATATTATGTAAGGTTGGACGATTCCCGGTAACTCCGTTTGTCGGAAATTAACGGAGAAAAAATGTAAACCATTTAATCATATTAATTTACGCATCATAAGGCCAAGTAATGGTCTATATAATTTCCAGCACTTTTACTTATAAGTTTTTTGCAGCCAAAAAAAAAAATACGAAAATAAAACGTTATGTTTCAATTGCGGTTTAATGTCATAATGGTGAATTTGATGGATATCATTACAATTCTGTTTTTTACATAATTGTACTTGATAGAAAAAAAAATAATATATATGAGCAAACATTTACAAACAATGATTTAATCTGAGAAATCGTTTACAACTGTTGATCAGACTTGGGTAGTATTCCAAATACTTTTTAAATACTTTTTTTTGAAAGTATTCAGCGCGGTATTTTGAATACTTTTTACAAGTATTCTGAGTACAGTATTCGGAATACTTTTTTTCCAATAACATTTTAAAAATAATTTCATTATTTTTCCGTCATAGAAATTGCTTTTGTACTTGTATAGGTATATTTCCTTTATATACGACCATGCAAAATATTTTTATAGTAATATGTTTAATATATTATTATTATTTTATTATTTTCTACTATTTTTAGTTGGCCAGATATGGTATTACCATTGATTTTATATATAATTTTAGTATATTATAAAATCAATGGTATTACGTATTTACAATTTTGTAGCGACGAGAAATATCATTATCATTTATCATGATATCAGGATTTCCCCATAATAAGTAATAAACTAATGGCTAATAATATATGCCATATGCGAATAATGTTCATTTATAAACACAGAATTGAAAAATAATATTTTTGCTATATTTTTGAAATCTAAATCTACTAAAAAAAAGTATTCGAAAAATATTTGGAATACTTTTTGTGAAGTATTCCAAATACTTAGGAATATTATTATTATAAAGTATTCGAATACATATTCTGAATAATTTTTTCTAAAGTATTCCGAATATGTATTTGAAATACTTTTTAAAAGTATTTTACTCAAGTCTGCTGTTGATAAAAATAAAATGTAAGAATCAATCAACCTTTTTTATTTCTTCAATATTTTAAACAATTTTTTACACTCGAAATCTCATTGTTAAATAACTAGGGTGGGTACGACGAAAGCGGGAGATTCCAGACAGTTGATATAATCATCATCAATTAATGATGTTATTTGAATTATATGTATGGTACATATTGTAATCCCGAAAAATATTTTCGGGACACCCTGACAGAGTTTAAAAAATCGGTACGTTTGGATACCCTGGTCCATATTATACCCAAACTTACTGCATACCCAACTCGGGGCACTTAATTTCGAGGTAAAATGTATTACTGCACGTCCGTTGTCCTATTTAGGCATAACGAATACATACAATTAACGAGAAACTGACGACTATAGATCTATGTCACATGAGCACACATTACTCATAAATAATTTTTTGGCGTTTCCAGTGTGTGATAAACATTAATAACCAACAAAATATTTGTTTGACTTTTTTTTAGTTTCCTCGCTTCTCTTTAAAAAAAGGGGTTAAAAAAGTTTCAGCGGTATTACTATAATAGTAAGTTGTGTATTACTTATACAGGGTGATTTTTTAAGCATACCCACTCACCCTATTTGAATGCTAATTACACATGATTTATTCGAATTCTGATTTTTAGTATCTTTCAATACACCCGAAGGCCATATTTTCGAATAGTTGAGATTTTTTTTGTACCACTAAAGGATGGTTCTGTGACAATGTTAAATCATGTTTTTTCAAATAGGAACCCCACCACCCCTCCTCCCTAACACTTTTAATCACTCGGCAGATAATTATTTTCAGGTATCTAAATCAAATTTTAACGAGCCGTTTTTGAGTTGTGTGATATCTTTGTATAGGTACTAAGAATAATAGTCCATGGTAATGGGTTCCGTAGATCGGGGCCTTAGATAATTTCAAAATGTTAGAAATTATAGCACTTATTACTACAATTGATCTATCAATATATTAAACGATTTGTAATAGTTATCATTTTACCAGCTGTTGTATATTCTTGGAAGTCTAAGAGTGCCAACCCTTCTACACGTTCTGTACTAGCAATTATGTGTACCCACACCATTATACCGTATTCCCGTTCATCGGTGTAATTTATCGCCTTTCAGTGAGGTGTAATTCGCTCTCGCCACGTAAATAAATAAACACCACGCCAAACATATTATGATGGGGACTATTAATTGTTGGTGTACGATTTATAATTTCTGATTATTTTTTACTCCGATAATTCAATCGTCCGTAAACGAAATTCGCCCGTACACGCACTGCAGAGTGTTGGAATAATAATTGTACCACGCAGACTGCTCGCCGAGCATGACATTGCAGTGTGATGTATTTATGCAACTATGTATAATAGCCGACTACAGTGATGGCGGTTCTGCATGAAGGCCCTCGGAGGACATTAATTCGCCGAGATTAAATTATTATTATACCTACGATGGTCACTATTTTATGTATACCTCGAAAACCGCGTAGATCGTAGTGTTATATTGTTATGGTATATTAAGAGATCGTTTCAAAGTTTTGCTTCTCAAAAAATTTAAAAAAATTTAAACTGTAAATCATGGTCGATACAATATTGTAACGCATGTGTCTAACTGCAATCTAATTTCATTTGCCCGTGAGACCTGTTATACAACTTACCTCCAACAAATTAATATTAATCGCCTGTTACGCCTGCCCTCAACAATATAATATATAGGTCTAGATACGCTAATAGCTGAGCGCATAAGTATGTTTTCTTTTGGCTTCTTCTTGCAGTTTTCTAACGCCAAAATTAAACGATTTTTGCTCTCCGAAAAAATTGCTCTTGAATAGACGAGTTATAATAACACCGAAATTGAGTCAGTAGGCACATATTTTATCACAAATCGTGTAAAAATAATAATGTTAAGCACCGTTTATAATACAGTTTTCAGTAAAAAAAAAAAATACAGAAATAACAAATAATTCTGATTTAAAAACGTTCAAACCTAAGCCGTCTAATCAAGTTGGGTTGAAGTTAGTAATATGAATACAAAAACAATTTTGAATAATTGCAAATACATTCAACATGTTTTAATATATATATTTTTTTTTTATAACATTGAATATTTTAATTCGTGCAATGAATAAAATAACAGTAAACATTATTTAAATTTCAAAATATTATTTAGAATTCAAAACAACCAAACGAATGAGTACATTTTCCCGCTACAACGATTTCACTGAATTAAAACATAATATCTGTCTTCATTCAAATACGTTTTTTAATCGATCTTAACTTCGCGTTGATGATTTGGCCATTAAAGCGCCATAGAAGTAGTTTACATTATAATAATTATACAATCATACTGCCATCATGATAATGCTGTATGCATATGAACGAAGAAAAATAAAATGAACAAACTTAATATCACGGGCAAAATTTTTACGTAGGTAATAAAGTTTACAAAGTTTGATAATATGGTTATGCATAAGTAGGTTATAAGTATACGGGATGTTGGTATATTTGAAAAATATATAAATAAATTGTCTTCGCCGTAGGTTAATTACAATTTTAAATAAAAAAAAAAAATTTAAAACAAAATGAACGGATAAAACGTCATTTGCAGCATAATATGGTATACATTATTAATTATAATATTATTAATATTTGAATTCATTTAATTGCTTCAACGATAATTACAAATTTAAACATCATTAGAATTATAATACCAATATCCATATAATATTTGCATTGATGAGTTGATGACTCCGGGGGTCATCCATCACATATTATAATACAATAATTTTAACATTGATCATTATACCTATTTAATATTGTAATTTTTCGTCGTAGAGATGTTCGTTATAAATATATTTTTTGATTTTACGAGTTAAAAAAAGAGAAATATTTGGAAATACCAATATAAATATTTATTATTGTGGATTTAGAAGACCTCAAAAGTTAGAAAAAAAAAGAACGTGTCCTTCCTAGATTATAATATTTACAATACATTTATGCAGGTAACCTACCTACAGTAATTGAGGACTTGTTTTCATAATTGGTACACGTTTTCGTCCTCTATACTAATTTCCATCATATTATTATTAGCTTACTTCAATGTAGGTTATTTAAATAATTTAAAGTAACCGTTTTTAAATATATTTAATTGTTTTATTCATTTAATAAGATGAGTTGGATTATTATAGTTTATTCAAAATTGATTTTAATATCATAGCGTCTATGACATTGATTGAAAAATCACTTTTGATTTGTTTTTACGACTGTTTTCATAGGCTTATTAGATTTTAAATGGGACATTTCTAAAAAATAAGTATTTTAGTGTGAGTGGTTTTTTAGAAACTATAATAGGTACCTACATATAGTTATATTATTATATACTCGGGTCAATTTATAAATGGAGCTCAATAATTTTCGGTTACTTGTTTTTTATAGTTGGTAAAAATATTAAGTGATTTCAAAAAGCTTTTTGATTCTAAAACAAATGTTGGAGGTATTGATTTTAAAATAATATTATGTGCTTTTAATTATTATCTTAAGTGCCGCTGTAGAACGGAAAAAAGTTTCATACAACGCCTTTATTGGCACGAATTTGATTGAAATGAAACATATATAGTTGTATTTATTGGAAATCCTCAAAAGTTTTTTAAAAAAATTGCGTTAAATCTATGGTTAATAATGTATACCTATTCGTTGAAATTCAATAGTCTATGAGGAAGTTTGTAATCGATTTAAACTTTTAAAGTCGAGTGGGTGGTTGAGAAAACGATGAGTTCAATTGTTTCGAGTCAAAGGATCCATCAGAATAGAGGTCACTGGGGCATGAATAAAACAGTAAAAAAAAAGATAATTCAAAGGGTCTAAATACTGTTAAAGAAAACGCATTTCATATTGTATTTAAAATATCGACAAACATATGAAACTTATAGATAATCGCATTTATCAAACATTTTAATGAAAGAGTGTTTCTAATATAATGTTTACAACACTACTTAGTACTTAGTACTTACCCACCTACTATAGTTGAATCGGTGCTATACGACTTAAAAACAAAATTTAATTATCACATAGCCGTTCGAAAATCGTATAAATATAATCACTATAGTATAATATTGTGCTACTGTAACGTATTAGACGAAGACGTATTATAACTGATGAAATCTTGGAATGCAAAATAAGTCTTGAGTTTAACATGAAATATTATAATACAACGTATAATGATAGAATTTATATTTTGTTATTTTTCAACAGACTTTATTCGATTGAAGAAAACCACCAGATTGCAATCATAGGAAATTTGATGCAGCCAAGCGGATCAAACGTAAGTTGATATGAAATTTTAACTAGAAATAATATGTAATTGTATGTTACACAGAAGAAGGTATTTAAAAAAAAAAAAAAAACTATCTCATTGCAAATTATTGACATCCATACATTTTAATTTTTAATTGTTTTATTGAGTTAAAGCTTCAACATCTGAGGTCCTTAGCCTGGGTTGTTTAGTAGGTTTATTACTGTGGGGGAAGGTACGTCTTGGTCAGAACACGTGTATACATGTGGCGATGATTTGTCATTAAAAACCCGGGTGGTCACCCATCCAGGAACTAGTGGCACCGAGCCGATGCTTGATATCAGAACACGTCAGTGACTGTGCCACACCATCCACTACTCATATATTATGTCTTTATTGATTTATTCGAAATCTTAGTCAAACAGAAGAGATATATTATACTGTTTGATATTGAGCGGAAAAACTCGTTCGATATGCTATTAAAGTTAAGCTTATTTCCGAAATAATTATTGTCAATAGAACTAGTATAAGTAAATATGAAATTTTTGATGAGCTCCATGTCTACAATAATACATTATGTGAAGTCCATTTAAACGTTATTTTGCAACCAATCGGCAAATTTCAACAATATCGATTTCATAGAATCTTTTTTTTAAATTTATTAGTATATTCACGATCTCTAATTCATGTACAATAAGTAAATTTGGTAACTAAAACAAAGACTTAACAACATGAATTAAGAGGGGGAAGAGGAGGAGTAGTAGTGTTCACACAGATCCTCCTCTGCTGTCGGTTCAAACGGAAAAAAAAAAGAGGTGGAAGAGAGGAATGCTAGTGTGGAAATCTTTCGACTTGACTGAATGTTAAATACTTTTTTTTTATACATAATATCTTATATGTAAAATAATTTACAAACCAACATGTGCAAGCTTTTTCTCACTCATATTATACACCCATATAATGCGATATATTACGTGGCATTATATCAGTATAATGATGCCCACTTAGACATGAAAATACTAACCAACGACATTGTATATTGTTCTTTTGAAAACGGCAAGGAAAAAAAGTTTAGTGGCAACCACTATACAATATTCGACCACACGACGACGAAATCGTTCGTGCATTTGGAACTTCAACGGGCCGCGTGGCGTTAGCATGCAGTCTCTCATTATTGTCGTCATATTGTCCCAACAACTGTTGAAAGATACAAATAAATTTACTATTTCCGCGTTAAACGTCTGTAAGCGAAGGAGAAAACGGAATGACAAGTGGAAAAAAAGCACCAAAGTCTCTCTTAAAGTCCACTGAGTGTATGATTATAATCGTTAAAACCAAACGTTACCGTCGCAATGCAATATGAAGGCGCCTACGTGTTATAACATTATATTTATGCGGAAAACCGCACACGCAGCTGATGCTAATACGTTTCGCTCTCCTGCCCGACATCCAACCCTGACCAAACATCCCCCCCCCCCCCCCCAAGCCCGACTTCCGGTCCCGGCTCTTGCATCGTGCACTCGGGGGCGGGTTCAGGGTGCCGCCGAGTCGTGTACAGTTGCGGGGCGAGTATAATTTACTTGTATTAGTATCGTAACATAATACGAGCACCGTAAAAAGTCGAGATCAATAGAAACACACAGAGAGAGACAGAGAGAGAGAGAGAGAGACCTACGGACAATATCATCTCGTTCTAGACTGTCGCTAATGAGAGCACTGTTAAAGAATGACTCCGACGCATATAGGCGTTTTTCGATGGACAACAATGATTGGTCGACGCGGCGGCTGTTTTTCTACTCGTGGACGACACGTTCGGATAGGACGTCATACGCATTCAAGTGTGGTCGAAGAGCGTACCGTAGTTACCAAAGCGGTTGTACGTCGTGCAATCAAAGTCGTTATGTTATCATCTCTGCCCATAATGATATGACTTCGAAATACATAATATGATAATATTTAAAAAAAAAAAAAAAATGATATTTAAATTAATCGGATTGAACGTTTGGTTGCGATTTTTTTTTCTGTATCATAAACCGCAACTTCCCGATATAGCCACGATGGCAACTGGGAGACTATTCTACCACAGAAGGTATACCGCGTTTATTCGGTAGAACGTATCAAAGAGGTATGTGTCCTATCCTATGTGTATTATCTATGATTCTGCTATCGCGCTAATCACCGTCGTAACTTTTTTTTAAAATTGTTTTTTTTAGAACAATATATTTACGATCCATACAAATATGGAATAATAATAATAATGAGTAAGCTTGATGACACATTTTTGACAACGACATATATTTAATATTCGATTTAGGAAGGCTCCCGGCGGTGCCACCTGACAAGCTCAAGTTGATATTATCACGATTCGTTGTAATTATTGAGCAATCTTATTATTGTGGTGCAGACGATGGCGGGTAGGGCAAACTTAATTTGATGTCTGTGGTTACAACTAGAGATGGAATATAACAGAAATCTGTGGCATAACGTAATATGCAAGCAACATTTTATATTATAAATTTATATTGGGCGTATAAAACTCAACGATGTGACTCTATATCTCCTACGAAAACATTCTACCCACTGTCTTGTGTGTATATAATATTTAAGGTGCTTCCCGCGCCCCCTCCCACAGCTCACATCGACGCGGCTGATCATCAAAACAAAAACAGAACTAATATTATAATACTATACCTAGGGTACCTACACTTATCATAATATTATAATGTATGACCAAAAAGCAAAACACTACGAATTTCTCGACGAAATCGGTGCGCGGTTTGTCGCTGGACGAAATTCGGCACTTGCTCCGTGCCATGGATGTTTGGATAAGGTCCGATTAGATTTTTTTTTTTTATAATTTACGTGTTTCGACTCGGCGACTACGGTCAGTATTCGTCGAATTTTCGTACCGATCTGCCCTGCACGAATTCCCGTGTACATAATAGTAGGGTAGGTCATCGATATTATTACAGCTCGGTCGTTTATTGTTTTTTTTTGCGACGAGAATTTTCGAACAAATACTAATTTTGGCGGTCTTATCGTTTTTTTCAGGTCATATACGTATCAATTAAACCATATCCAGTGCTAAAAATTGTTTCAAAGAGCTCCATCCTATGATTAAAAAACCATGTTCTGAGTGCAAAATTATTCAACACGCCCGTGAGGGAAGAGAGGGGAGGGGATTACTCCATTTCCATTTGTAAAACATTATAATAAACTCAATTCAGCGCAAACACATATGACAGTCGTACCACTTAGTTTTATTTAAATAATACAACTCAATAACACACAGTAACTTAATACAATGAAGGAACATTACATAAAAAATACATGATACAGGGTTAGACACCTAAGCTGTGTCGCTTCTGACGCACGCGCACACGCACTGTCTCTCTGGATACGTGTGGACTGTCCTCGTCCAACGTTCCTCTCCAGTGCTGACACCATACCCACTTGGTTGTACAAATATATAACACATTTTTTATATATGAATTAAAAACATAGTTCATAAACATGGATTTACGTTCCCCCCGATATTCAACTATTAAAATATGTAGTTGTCACTTATACAATAGATTTTATTGAATAATCAAAATTTCCATTTTGATAGTCGAACCAGTAACCATAGTCATCAACACTTTTATTCAACGTGTTGTTAATAAAAAAAAATATTAATAAATAGGTAAGTAATAACAAAAGACGCGTTTTGGCGGTGAAAGTTTTGAGCAGATTGTTTACTAGTTTGAGAGAACAAACTAATACCTAATTAGCTAAACGCTAAATTAAGCTAACGCCTAATGTATTATTATGGCTTTTGTTGAGAGTGAGAGATCGTTTCTGGACGGACGGAATGAGTCTCCACAACCAGCTTCACTATAAGAACTGTAGAAACCGCGTAAGCGTACTATAAAATAAACTAAATTAACTAAAATAAAAATAAAAAAAGCTTATAAAAATACGTTTTTCATTTTTAAATTAATTTATTGGTAGTATCATTGACAAAAATTGAAATCCACATTTCATGACAAATTAATTAGGGAATTAGTTTGTGCCTTTGCGGTTATCGATGCAGTAAAATAATAATAGTTCCATGAAAAAAAAATAGCAGATCAGCTCCCTTGGACACCCCTTACCCACCAACAATTCGATCACTGGATTATATGTAACAAACAAAAATATTATAAATGCAATACATTTAACTATAGTCAATATTTAAATTTGTTTTCGTTCATATAATTTATAAACGCTTGTACCGTATTTATAATTTTTTTAAATAAAAAATTTGATTAAAATTACTCATATTTTGGAAAAATTTAAAATAGTCAACTCTGTAAATCTGATTATAAGAACAATTTTGATGATCAAAACATACATCAAGTCAAGTAGTTTTTTTATTTTTGAATTTTTAGAATATCAATATCTTTTTGGGGTAAATAAATTTAAAACTATTAATAATAACTATATTAATAATATTACTTCAAAATATTTTATTTGGGAATTTCTCGACAACAAGTATATTTCTCATACCATCTATATAATATTCAACATTTTGAGTCATACGTTTAGCTGGCATCAATTTTTTTCACATCTTTCTGTAACAACCTGTATATTATAATATCGTTCGAATTAAATCCATACGACTGATGGCACGAAGTCTTTATACAAACATATCAGGTATCAGAAGTCTTAAAATCTCAACTCCGAAATGGGTGCGCCGAGTGCTGACAAACGAAAGTCACTGCAGTCTTATAGTGTATTGTAAATGTCCCCGATTTATTTGATAAAAATAAAAATTTTACAATTATAAGACGTCATGATATAATATGCATAGCGTTTGGTGGTGTGACACTTTACGGGATCATATAAAATGTCATCTATAAGTTTATAATAAATATTAAAGTAAGTACCGTTTATGCTCCGTACTACGATATTATATAACATGATTTATGATGCACGACGTCTATTTATATCATGTTTATAATATGTGGATGTACGTCATCCGTATACTATTTCCATCCATTTGACTAATCTGTTTTACTTTATCGATTTGAAACGAATCGCAATGGAAACGCACCTTTTAGGGCGGCAAAAAAAAAAAATATATGACCCGTCACTTGTTCGTGTAAAATAACGTTTATATGGTAATATTATTCGAGTAGCGCAATTTATTGAATTTCTCGTTAACGCCAACGAAATCGTTTAACGGCATTATAATATTATTGTTGTGTATCGGTAGACGATGACAATAATATTTATCATTAAAGTGATATTATGTACATTTCGACGTCGAAATGCGATTTTATGTTTGTTGTTAACATTTAACGGATACACTCGATAACTGCACCGGCCAAACTTAAATGCGAGGTCAACGACGTTTATATATGTCAATAATGTCATTGACTATCGAGCAAAGCATTAGACGAGACGTTTTGGTTAAATGATTGTATTGTATGTATAATACTATTATGACACAGCACTAGATAGGTAGAACACAATATTATCGAAGCATATTTATTACTCCTAAAAAATCATTTTTTATTACTTAACTCTATGCTGTTAAACACCACTTTCACTGTTTTAATTTTAGCTCTTCGAGGCAGATCGTTACAAAAAAAAAAAAAAAACAAACATACACTTTAGTAACTTTTGTATATCGAAGTTATTATACCTACTCAAGTTTTAATCGTGTACGATTTAGTGTATATTATATAAAATATTAGTTCTTTGGTAGGATAATGTTTGTATTAAATCCGTGCACGATGTGGTCGATATAATATTATGACCATATATTTGTTTCCAAACGCAACAACTGTACACACATTTATGTACCGATAACAAATGAACTTGAACATTTTTTTCAGTTACTTTTAAAGCCATCTACAACATTTTTTTTAAAACCTTCAGAGTCAATTTGATGGTTAAAAATTAAATAATGATAATATTGACTTTTTATTGTAAAATTAATGCTACTTATTGTTAAAAAAAAAATGCATTTCCGAAATGGTATTTCATTAAATATAATAATATTCAATTTGAAGCTTACAGCTGTATAAAAATACACAAACTGAATTAAATTTACTGACGAAATATTAAAATGAATCGATTATGTTTGATGTATTGAGGTTCCAAATAACTATACGTTTCTATGTTAAAAAAAGGAAATTTACTCAAATAAAATTCGTGAAACAATAAATACTTCATCGAAAATAATATACGGTGCACATTATATTCGGTTCTTAAAGACATTGACAGAGTATAAATGCAATACAGCATACCAGAGAAGAAAAACCTTATGACGCCTTTCATTATTATATTATTCTGATTTATTTTGCATTCTTCGTATTACACCTATTTTTTTGTTTTTGAGCCAACAATGCATTCATTTCATATTTTAAGTTCAAAATAATACGATTTAAGTAGAATTCAAAAGGACTTTTAAACTGAATAACAACAACAATATTTAGTTTGTATAGAAATAAAATAATAAAATACATACGCTGAACTATGGTCGACAAAGAATAATAATTTAGCTATTTAAAAAAAAAAAAATATTTTGGTGTTTATTCAACTGTAATATATTTGCTAACCCTATTAGTCTATAGTAGTTAAATTATTAATCATGTAAGTATTTATGTCACTCAAAATAATATGTCTTATGACGGGTTACACGCAGACCCGACCATTACATTTCAGCGGACCCTTAAATAAGAATTTAATGGGCCGTGCTTCGATCATTAAATTTTAACGAGCTGTTAAATTTATTAAATATGTATATATATTATGTAAAACCTTGCATTATTGAAATAGTTAAGTAATTTGTGTTAGATTTTAATAGTGAATACAGAGCAATAAATCACGAATTAACATATTATTATAGTAATATAATGAATGGGTATTGACAACATATTTTATATATCTACATTAAATACTTGCGAAATAATACTTTTCTAAGTTTTATGCTCGTAATGATCGTAGGTAGTTATAAACTCTGATGAAATATTGTATTAATATATTACTATTAATTATTATTATAATATACAGTATGGACAGAAAAACTTGGTACTGTATGTTTTTCGATTTTCCTTATTCATGAAACTGCTAAAAATTACCCGACAACTTACACATATAATACACTTAAACTGACATTTAAACTTTATAAAAATAAATAACTTATAAAGTAATAAATAATGACTTTTTTAATTTCACAGTACAAAAGCATGGAAATAATGGTCGACGACATCTCTAGAAAGGATAAATAAAAATCATCATAAGATGTCCTTAAACACGATGTTCTTATACGTGGATGTTTCAAACTTAAAGTCAACAATAATATTTCGTTAAATGTCAAAAGATCCAAACTAGATACTATTCCACTTATTATTTGAACACAATTTCGAAGAATAACAGACTAGAAAAAAAAGTCACACCCTTTTGCAAAGAAGTATTTTCACTTGTTTTTCGACAAGAAACTGTTAAGTATATTATGTTTCATGACAAAAGTTCAAATATTGGAAGCCTGTGGACAAACTAGATCACCACTAGATAGGTGTTGTAGTATTTTGTCCGATATCGTTTGAGAGCAGTGTACACTATAAAACAAAGATACGTTTTACTAGGTAGGTAGTTTCAGTTTTGAAAATATTGAACATAAAATAAAAGTGAAAGCATAAACTTATCAAATTTGTCAAATATTATAGGCACCGAAAAAGTTACTTTGCGCTAATTAATTCAAAACTAAAACTAACTCTAAGGCACATTTAAACCAACTTTTTAGTGTGGTGCTTACACAATCCAATTTCATAAGTAGCTTATCATGACTTCAACAATGCAACATGAAGATTTTACATCGATCTGTTAATTATTTAAATTAATATATTATGTATTTATGTACATACAAATATTCTGAATATATCTTATTGTTGGAACTTTGACAAAATCTTGTTAATCAAGCACGAATTGTTTAGTTGTAGAAATATAAATAATATCTTACAGGTATTGTTATGACCAGAGACGTTATCATACTTTAAGACGGGTGTGTTTATTTTTTATTCGCACATAGGTACCTAAGTGTATATATTTAATTTAACAAAACTTTATGAAAAAAAAATATATTTTAAAATTTTTATACTATTTTTTACGATAGTTGCGTCTTAGGTTTATAATTCATGTCGAATGAAAACCACCATATTTAAATTTAATTTAATTCTGAAAATAATTGTACATACAAATTTAACGTTCTGCCAATAGTGTGTTCTGTTTGTACAAATTTTGACTTTAGATGCGACGAATGAGTTTTTTATTTGGGTACTCACGAATCCGCTCTTCTTAACTTTAAATTTATTTCAATAACAAAGTATCAATTCAATATTTCATATTTTACTATCAAAATATTCAGAAGTTGATTTTTCTCCGAATACAATAATAAATAATCTATGCATTTTCATACCAAATAAAAAACCTTTTAGAAACAACATAATAATATAATATAGTTACCCATGTAATAATAATCAATACAAATAATACATTTTTTTCTCACACTATTTGGTATGAATCAAGAAAGTACTTAGGTCTCAAATTTTTTTTTTCTTTCATTTTTAAAACGATGGTATGAACATGTATTAATTATTAAAAATCGAATTTTTTATACAAAAGCCTGCTCATATGCCATGAAATATGGTTAAAAGCTTTTATGTGAATTCATGTTTCCGATGGATGTATAGGTATTTGGTAATATATTGTGTTAAGTTATTCGTAAAGAACAATGAGCTTTCATCAATTGTATTTATGATAAGTTCCTTTATTTAATAGTTATCGACTTCAAAATAGTTTGAAATAGACGTTTTACTTTGATATAAACATTTCAATTATTTTTTTGATCTAAATAATAAAATATTAATACTACAATATATTGAAATCAGATAAGATTATGTGGATCATTATGATTATGCTAATTATACTTTCATTTTTTAAATGATTTAAATATTTTTTTTTAGATAAATGTGACCTTTTTTGATTCATAATTTTTTTTCGGCATGGCATTTTTGGTGTTTTCATTAAATTTGTTTTAAATTATTTAAACTTAAACTGCAAAAATTAATTTGATGTAAGGTTCTAAAGGCTGTGTTCAAAAATGGATAAGAATTAAAAATTACACTATTATAATGAGCTATACATAACTGTCAGTTTTTATTTAAAAACAATTTTTTTTCATACTCCACGCTCTTTATAGTGTGTATAATATACACCTATTTATATTAATATGTATTAACAAAATATAAAAGTAGAAGCATTTAAATGTTGTGAAGGATGATTACAAGATGACAAGAACAATGATCGCCAGTATCAGACAATATTTGTATTCAACGTAACACGTAATAAGACGAAAGAATATTATTTTCAATCCTCCTTTAATCTTATTCCACGAGAAAATCAATATTCATACTTATTCGAAGCTTGGTGTTCAAGGCTTTCGGCACATTATTTAAGGTTTATTATTTTGAGATCAATCATTATTGACAAGTATAATATTAATAATTATTACAATAATAAGTTAACCTTGATTTTAAGCCAATCAATGTTGAGTACGAAACGACTAATCTTATGTTGAAATTTGAAATTATAAAATTATAAAATTACTATAAAATTATCAAGTCAAATATAACTCTGTATACAACTGCAATAATGATATTTTAAAGAAATATCACGATTTTTTAGCTCAATATTACGTTGTTCATACTCGCAGAAATGGTTGAGGATAAGACTTTTGCAGAATACAATAAAATACAAAAAAACTGGTTAATCGTAAAAATTTGTTTTTTTTTCTTATGCAGATGGAGACCAATTATAATTTGCTCTCATACTATGCTCATTCAATATAATTCTGATTTTTTTCCATACTTTAGAGTACAATCGTACAAAATAAACAATTGTTGTAATTCTAAATAATGGGCTGTCCTGTTTCGAATATATATAAAAAAAAACATAATATTATATTTTATAGAAAATAATATTCATATCATATTATAATTACTACTTTAGTTTATTATTCAAATAACGACGATGCGTCACAAATACGTAATGTATATGTATTTGTGAATCTGAATACAGTTTCTTCGAAAATTGCTTCTAAGGACGTCTGTACAGATATCTATACAATATCTGCACATTACTAACTATTAACGAACGAACCCACGAAAACTGCCTCGACATTACTATATTAAACAATTTCTAGTACTCCAAGCAGACGATAAATCGACCGACAAAAGTCAAAACATTGTTTAACGTACTTCAACAATGGTTGTAACAAAAGTAGCAAATACGCGGACTATATTTTTTTTAAAGAAAAGAAAGCCAATTCGGGAGGATGGTGAATTTTCAAAATAAACTCGTGCGCTACTTCTTTCTTTCGAGACATATTTTCGCCCATTACTCAGACACATCTTACCCGGTCGTTCCGATGATTTTTCTCAGTTTGTACACAGTTCGGTTAAATATTATTATAGTCTTATAATGAATAAGTCAGTAGTGCTGATAAAGCAGTGCTCTATATAATTACAATACAGTATTATTACACTGTGTATTTTAATTAATCGAAAGTGACAAAAAGATCGATTGTACAAAACAATGATAACCTAATATAAAATAGATATAACCTAATACCTCTTACTAACCTGATGTACGTCAATTAAATTTAAAGTGTATTTCACATAAGCCTTGATGGATACATAACCTTAGTGCATTAGTCTGCAGATATAGGTATTCTCTTGAAGTAACTTTCCTGACAGAAATTGGAAAAAGTTTGTGACGTTTTTGAAATATTTAGGAAAAATGTTATCACTAACCTAACCTAACCTAAGAGAGTTTCTGGATTATTTTGCGAACATTAACATAATTTCTAAATGCTGTCTAATATTATAAAATGCATTGCGTCATACAGATATATTATATTATCAAGTACTGATGTTTTCAAAAATAATTTCACTTTAAAAGTATTTCGTGGAGAAAACTCAAAATCCAATTGATACATAAGTCAACAACATCATTGCTTAGCCAAAAATAGAACATAGGTCAGTCATATTTAACCCATTATAGACGATAAATATTATATTGGTTGGTGCTTATTTTTTAAATACAAACCAAATATCCATCGTAACATATTATACTATGTACAAGATACATAGATCGTCAGCGACATAAGGTAATAGCGTAATTTTTATTATTGTGAAAAATATGCCGTAATTATCATAAAAAAACTTTGTTTTGTAATAATCGGTGAGATGTTCGTTTATTAATTCTACCTAAATGTATTGTTTATCCCATCACCGGAAAAATGGTATTATGTGTCCAGGATTTTTCTTTAGCATGATGTCGGTAAATATATCCCAACAATTGGCTACTACCACGAAAATGTTTATCCCTAAGTTTGTGGTAGCTACCTTCATAATTCTCTATCAGATGATGGGTAGAACCTTTTTATCACTTAAGTACCAATATACAGTCCGTTGAGAAAATTTTTATTTGTTGTTTTACATATTTAATAGTATAGTACCATGTAAACTTTAAAATTATAATTAGTAATTTTATCAACATTCTAAAAAATGTTCAAGGTGATTCGTAAAGTATATTTTTTCCGAATAGATTAACTTTTTTAAAAATAAAGATAATATATTAAATATGTAAAGCGAAGCTTTTTACTCCGCAGTTAATTTCAAAAACGACCAGATCCAACATAAGTTGAATTAATAGAATCGTTGAGGATCGAAAGGTGTTTTAAGCTTCGTGTTTAAATCTCTAAATATAAGTTTCTATGTGGCGACTGAGTGTGGCTCGCACATCAATTTTGTTTTGACTCCCTAAAATCAAATCATTTTTTATTTAAATATGGGGTTTCCATTATAGTTTCTCCAAAATAAAAACAAATGTGTAAAGACTAACAGATTATTCATGTTTTGCTACGGATTTATTTTTAAATAAATAAATAAAATAATATTAAATGTATTGTTTGATGTTCTAATGTACAACAAAAGTCAAAAATGTCCTTATAGATAATGTAGCTTAAGACTCCAAAACTACTTGACCGATTTTAACGAAACTTTCAAAGACTATCTTAAGATATATCAGGGAAGTTTATAAAGCAGTTTTGACCACGTTCGAAAGTATACGAAGTGGCATATCCAATCCGCAACAGGCAGATTGCCCATCTCGGTCGACTTAGTTCACAATGCTAAGTACGCTGATGCCGATCTGATCGTGAACTGAGGTACCTACCAAGATACACTGATGTAGATTGTAACATGGCTATGTTTTGTGTTTGTTGATTTTTTCTCCGATTAATGTTGGAAGACACACCTAGACACATAATATTATATTCAGTGTATATTTATAGTTTGTGTACATTGAAAATTAATTAAACACTGCACTCTAAATTGAACAAGGGAGGTAAAACAGAAAAAAATGTCTACCCACGGTTGTATTCTACCTAATAATAGTGTCTAATATTTTATGTAACGATGTTATCGTTCATTTTCATCTTAAATTTGCATTTTTAATAACCTATGTATATTAGTTAGTTATACATACAATATATTTCCCCGTCGTAAAAAATCGTATCTATAGTATATCTTTGTGTTTATTTGATAGTACATAGGCAATAATATTATATATATATATGTACGCCAAGTGACTCGAAAATCGTTCATAGTGTGAAAATAAAGAAAAACTTAACATTATCCAACTTATATTTTCTTATCGTGTAACTACGGGTCGTAAACTGCAGATGTTTTGACCGTATGCCGACGAACCTAGTCTGAAGTGTTCTATATAGTATTGCTAGTTTTTAGAAACGTTATGGTTCACAATAAAATTGTTTATTTTTTTTCTACTCAATTTTCGTCTGTTGGCGGCCAATGGTTGAATGTATCGTGTTACTATATGTTTACAAACTCATTTTCGGATACCATTCGAGAATTAATCAATTTTGTAAATTTCTACATATTTTTTGGTTTCAGTTCATTTCACAATCTCGAACAGAATTATTACATCACAGTTAAAGTGCCAAATACTAGAAGAACAAGAAAAATGTCCTGAAAATTCGTTAATAATTAGGAGTATTGCTCTGGGAAATTCTATTTCTAATCATTACTATTAGCACGGTACTCACCATTCTTATGATATTGTTGAATCCGTTTCAACAGAGACCAAATTATGGTCTGTTTCCACCTCATTCCGATTGAATTTTGTTCAGACTGTTTCAGTATTTACTATAGAAGATAGGAATTACGTTTATCACTAAATCTCAGTATTTGCGTCATTGTAATTTCAATGAAAATATTTGAATGGAAACTTTGACAAACTTCAAAATTGATTATAGTCACGGAATTTCCTCTACTATACTATACTGCCGAACTATTCTGTTAAATAAACTTGAAAAGGATTAACAAATCTGTACAATATGTTCATTTTAAAATAACTTATTAATATAAATAGTTGCATGTTTGTTTTACACGTTGCTGAAATATCGACGCACTTTATCGAGAACTGTCCGAGCACATTTGCACCGAGTGATTATCGACGGTCTAGTTAACATCTCTTCTCTGTTTTCAGATATTATTAATTTTAGACTCATAGTTGGTTTCTACGATACTCTAATCCATTATTCGTACCTTTTCGTAATGCCAAGTGTAATAATTCAGCCAGAGTGCAATGCATCGCGCGTATCGAATATGTCTAGGAAACGTGGCCCCTCCAAATCGCAATTGATTAATTGGTATCTAGATATATGTGGTTAAACAAATACCATTATTATGTGAAACTCGTGGCTCTTTCCGATTTCGTGTGAAAACAATGAAGGAAAACGAACAGGGCTAACAATCACTAAAATATGTATAAATTAAGACTCGGGTGAACTTCGAATGAATCATTTTCACGACAGAACAGTTTTATCACACTTACCAGTAAATTATCTGTCTACTAATTAGGCCATTTATATTTTGCTCTGAACTCATTCCTTTTACGTAATTATGTGAATAGCTTATGAATAGTATAATTAGTAATAAAAATCTATCTCACTCAAAATCTATAAAACTAAATTAAATTACTATATGGCTATGTATTTTAAAGATAAAAATAATTGTATCATCGCATTCGACAGTTACTATATCGTGTTTCAATATATCAATATACGCATAAAGTATCAATGGCAATTACTAATTTCTCATCCGCTAGGGTAAAACGACCAAACTTTCAATCAAATAAAAGATAACAATACCTAGTTGAAAACTTTATTTCTATAAATTTGTTTTAATAAAATAAAATGTATAATTTCAATGGTGCATTAAATATTTAAATAAAATATGTTTGCTTTTTTATGGATCTATTGTCTTTAATAACAGAGGTTACTAGCGTTAAGTATGTTTACATTTTTTTTAAATTTTTTTTAATTACAAATTTTTTTCTTAAATTTTTTGTGTTTTAAATTCCAAGTGGACGAGGAATGTTCTTAGGAATGTTCAACAACGTTATTACTATTTATTTTTTTGTATACCTTTTTTATCAGAAGAAAAAACTGAGCAAATTTCATATAAGTAGTGCATTTATGGACTATAAATCTTATCTAGTAGTACGTAGTTTTAAGCTGTTGTTTTCCAATTTTTTATAGTGTTCTACCTAAATATAAGTATAATCTTCAGAAAAACTTCGATAAATGTTTAAAAAAAAAATGCACAAGCGGTTTTAACTGAGCTCCGCTCAGAATCAATTCTTCAATTCGATATATTGGGTAAAATTTTTTATAAACATGCGATAAAAATTGGAAAAGAGAAAAATTTTTATTGTGAATTATTGATAGTTATTGCTGTTAATTAATTACACGAATAGTTAAGATATTAGTTCTTTATATTTTTACTTAGATTATACGATTCGGAGTACTATTAGTTGAGATCGTCTTTCCCTTTATGAAAAATATGGGTTTATTTCAAAATGTATGGAATTCAGTTTAAACAAGACATGCTTATTATTTCCTTATAAAAATAAACATGTAAATAATATAACAAAATAATACTAAAGAATTTGTTATTAATTTTAAAACTATTCTGAAAGTAAGATAGAGAGATAGATAGAGAGAGAGAAAAAAATCAATGCAACAAAGGATGTAATAACTAAAATTATCATCAATATTTATATTTTTAACTCTAGAATATATTTATATCATCGATACGAGATTCGCAATAAATCATAACGTTCTATTTATGAAAAAAAAAAAAAAATAGATAAACAGATATGTCAACTAGATGATGTCTTCTCATTGGTAAGGTATAATATAATAATACATGCATACCAAAATAATGTGAGATTGTCATTTTGTTGATAATTTACAGCCAATGAAACGACGCAAACCTAGACTGCCAAAGTGTTGGGGTGGGGGGGGGGGGGGGGGGGAAGGGGGGGGAGGTACCAAAATTCGTATTTTCGTTGACATGCCTATTATTATGTTGTCACGGTTCTATAATAGTGATGCAATACAATTTAAGCACTGAAATTTAGATGTTCGGTGCAGACATGCATAAAACGTATAATATACTCCTGATTGGAAATTATAGTCATTAAACTATCATTATAATATTTTTATTAATTATCGATTCAAATTACCCACGAATTTCGAACGGCGAGCAAGGAAGTTTATAGTGTCGTATTTTCAAAATGATTACCCTGGTGGCCTGGTTAATTCATATCACGGGTCATTAACTGCATAAAAGGGTTTTTATTTTATATCATTGTTTACTCATTCATGTGAGCAACGAAAACATGGTCCATTTGATGTGTTCCCATCACACTGAATATCGATTACTTTTGTTTGGGTTTTTTGGACATTAAATGAAAATGACGTGTTCAACAACAACTAAGCAG
The DNA here is from genome assembly GCF_001856785.1 of Myzus persicae. Lineage (NCBI taxonomy): Eukaryota > Metazoa > Arthropoda > Insecta > Hemiptera > Aphididae > Myzus > Myzus persicae. The sequence continues at coordinate 83,667 of NW_019103970.1, forward strand.
TGATTATTATTGTCTACTGGTAGTATTCGATAATGAGCTACGAATAATGAGTCGAGCTATGTCATACGAGTGATATGAAGGAAAGCTTATAATAATCATATTTTAACATTTTCGACGGCATCCAAACTTTTTTATGACATTAAATATTAAAATTATAGATTTTTGGGAAACCGTTTTTAAATAACTTATTATAGGTATATACTTCAGGAAAACATAATACAATATGATATTAGGTACGCGCATTGCGTTCGTTACAGTTTATAATCATGTTAATATTTAATACACGCTCTTCTCTATACGCATATATTACGAAACAAATAATTATAATTATATTATACATACAAAATGTTAAATATGTATAACATCCATTTTGCATGTCAAACGGTTTTGTGTTAACTTTTAGTTCCTGTAATTCGGAAATCTATACACGGAAAAGGGTCACTAAAACATCGACAATTTAAAACATCATTATAGGAAATAGTAATATTGAAGATGGAAATAAAAAATATTGTTGATTTAAGCATCGTCAACGTTGAAATTGAAACGTAGGCACTGTAGGTACCTACCGAGTAAAATTGCCAAAAACTATTTTATTGTTAAGTCGCGTACTTGTGTGGTTTACGACTTCTAAGTGCTCATAAAGTCATAAGTAAATATTAAAATTTACGAATTTCAGTTTCTATCAAAAGTTAGTCGTCGTACACTTTATCTTTACAACCGACTAGTAAAACTTCTGTCGTTTTTACTCTATTACACTCCTACACAAATAGTCATTATTGCACAATTGCACGCAAGTACTCTGGAATAGGATTTAGGCATGTGCACTCACTAACTGGAAGATGAATATAAAGAAGCCATAAATCATAATACAATATCGGATGATCTACTATTTAAGACACTCATTATTATAGAAATCACTGACGAAATCATTTCTTTTACGGATTTTTAAGTCGTTCTTAACTATTTTGTATCGTTTTAATATCTAAATGTTTTCTTACTCTATTTAATGCAAACGTTCATTTTTAATTTCATATTCCTAAGTATAATATTAATAGGTGTAAGTAGGTATTTCGATCTATAAAAATCAAACTTTGGACAATTTGCTTATTAATTATAATTAGCCTAAGTGTTCCAATTAATATTCTGCATTGGAATAAGAGTTTAAAATACAAGTTGTCAATAAAAAAAGAAAAAAGGCTTAAAAAATAATGATTAATGAATATACACAGTTTTTTTTAGAAAAATGTCGTTATTTAACGACTTAAAATTAATATGTAAAAATATTTTCAAAAATTCTAACACTTTTTGAAACAAACAATGAGTGTATAACGTTCAATGGATCACTCTGTATAATAGTCGTTTCGCGTTCGGTATGGGTTGATTGATATTCGAAAATATGTAGTAAATGTAAAATGATGATTGCAGTCCGAGATTCGAATAGGTATAATGAGTACTCGTTTAACCACTCTCGAGTACAATCTAACACTGTCGAAAAATAAACGGCGACGGCGAACTACGCTTGTCTTTAATCGGCGTTTAAAACGTTAAAGGTTGAAATAAACATCAAAATGTGACCTAGTAACTTTTGACGATAACCGAAAAATATCTAAAGACGTTAACAGGGACAGTATTTCAAGAACGCTAACTGCATACCATAAAGAACTCTACTGTCGACGAACGAAAATGTCAATCTGTGCCCCTCAAACGACAAATATTTTCGTAAGATACTCTTTAGAGCTACAACTCTGTCGCTCTACCGTACAGTATCTTTTACCAAAGGTGAATGTAATTAAAACATGAATGTTGTAATGTTTTCTTTGATTTTATGTGACATTACAATGTCAGCTAGCTGGTGATAGAAATCAAACTCATTTTTGATAGGGTATTTAAATTAAAAAACTATAATATCTTGCATGTTAAATAATTAATATTTCTATGTAATGATACATACTGAGGAATATATTTGTTTACATGTTTAGGTTGGTTAACAAAAAACAATTTGAAGTTATTTTAGTAATCAAATAAATAGGATATTTAAAATTTAATAATATAAAACGGAACTTTTTTCATTACATAAACTAAGCAGTGAATTACGTTAAATTTATCACTACTATTTCTCTCTCCCTCTCACTTCATGTTTAATGTATAAGTATATAAATGTTGAATATGCCGAAATAAACCATCATATAAAACGCACACACTTATATATATGGTTATATTAAAGCTTATTTCGGAAATTTTGATACACTTGAAGTACTACTTTTTTAGAATAATATATTATGTTGGGATTTGAATAGGTATGGGAATAAAGTAAGAAACGTAGTTTCTACGAAAAGCTGAAATAACAAATGAAAAATACCCACCTACAGAATGTTGATAACATGCATATTTAAAAAAAAAAAATTAAATTGCCGAGAGCAAAATATAATACACAATATTGCAGAAAGAGTAGAATGCTGAAATAATGAAAACGCATACAATCGCATTAATCATTAGACATTAGTTAATTAACGATTAAAATTATAGTTAACAGTTCAACACAACTGTTATTTAAATCATAATGTTATATGATAAGAATAATAATTTAATCATTTCTATAATAATATGATACCGTCTGAAATATTGCTCAAAATATACTACCCTTAATATTTCTTTGCCTTCGAGACGTTTGAAAAACTGAATATTTGTATAATAAAAAAAAATTGTAACCCCATAATATTGTATATATATTATATTATGTACATTGCATTTCAATAAATGAAAAAGATTTTTCCCTTTTGACTTAATGACGAAAGTCAGTGCTGTATACAATGTAAATATAAATACTACGGTACGAAAAATAATGTATAATAATACGTCATTTAATCTTTGACGATATTATTTCAATGCTAACATTTGTATTGGTATAAAAAATACCCATAATATATTCTAATATTTCTTCGTTATTGGATTTTAAATTTGTTGTTTACTATCTTAACATTGGTTATATTTTTTTTAGGTTTGAATAGAAACAATAATCATCATGGGGGACGAGGTGACCGAGTGGTCTGACTCTTCCGCTGCGACGCAGCCGGTCGCGGTTCGATCCTCGGCCACCGGGCGGCATTTTTCTCCGGACAATTCGCGGTGACCGGAGAGCAAGTGCTGCCATCCCCCACCCCCGGGGCATGGCAGAAACCTACGGGTGCCCCATTCGAAATTCTGCCAAAACAAACACACACGTGTTCCCCCTACCGTTCCAAAAACCTACAAACCATCAATACAAAAAAACCTACAGTACCTACTAATAGCTAATGGCCTCAGTTGCCGGGCTCAGGATCAATTAAAAAAAAAAAAAAAAAATAATCATCATAATATTTAATATATTTGTTTCGGTGTTACATAATATGTTAGATTTGAACAAGACATTTCCACTTCAAACAACATACGAACTGTGTGAATACAAAATTGAACTAATAAATCATCTTAATAGTCAACACTTTGTACACTTTGTAACGACACCGTACATATAGCACGTATTAAAATAAATTGTATTTATTGAATCGGTTGATAGTCCGGGCTTCTAGATCTATACGAAAAGAGTTATTACTTATTTTAAAACAAAAGATATATGAGTGAAGTCGTATAGTAGGTAATCTATTATAAATAGCGTGTGAGTTGAATTTAACTCAACACAAATTTGTACAAAATATGAAAACCTTATCGTTAATAAATTGTATAATTTTTTATCAATTCCTACTACTTTTTACATACATTTTGTGATTTAAGAAAATTATGTAATTTCATTAGCCAGTTATGACAATACTACCTACTAATCATTATTCAATTAGTGCATGTACTTAGAATAGTCTTCCTCAAATCGATTTCAGATTTTAGATTTTCAGTTTATTTTTTCTTGATTTTACTATCCAGGTATTAGGTACCGAGTGATTTTTACCACAATGTTCACTATACAGAACAGAATTTTCTTGTGTATAAATATAAGGTGTTCAATTTTCATCTTATTTCCATGCATTTTTATAATATGTCATATGTAGAACAAACTAAAAACTTTACTAGGTATTTCAGTAATCGATAAAAGATTTTTAGACATTTGAAAAATCGATAAAATCGGAGATAAATCCTTTAAATATTTGTTTATCTAGTTCAATAAACCAATGCACCGATGGTAGATATGCCATATTGTATAGATTTACAGCCAAAGAAATATAACAATAATTACGATAGGAATAAATAACTAAATCGAGTATAAAATACATCTCAGCCTCTATGAATTTTTTATCATTTCGTTTTTCATTTTATACAAAGTATCAGTTTTTAGCATTTTTTCATTTCAGATCTATTTTACTTTTACGTCGGAAAAATAGAATGAAAATGTTTCGAAACCATTTGTATTTCTTTATCGTAAGCTTTAGAAGATTTTAATACAATATTTATTGCTTTATTTATTTATTACTATTTATCGTTACATAGTAGTACAGTACACACACATGATCTCCATAAAGAATCTTTTACTTTTTTTTTATCAAATTATGCTCTGTAACTATACAATTCACACAGTTCTCTAAACTGACCTTTACAGCACTTTACTTCATATTATACATAATATGATTTATAAATCTTGATTTTCGCTTTGGTTCTTAGACAATCGGAAATTTCGAAGCAATAAAATATTAACAATAAATGAATGGAATATTGCATTACATTATATCTCCCCTAAATTGACTCTAAAATAAGCTAAATTTAAAGTAAAAATCCATTACAAAAAACATTGCGAAGCTAAATCAAATCACTTTACAAACGATTATTGAAGCTTTTATTTTTAAAAATTAATGATACGGTCTTTCAAATGACTTTCCACTAGAACATAATTTATATTATTATTTGTTCTCTCTTCTAAATGAAATTTCAATGCAAAAATGCCCTGTCTTATTTTTGAGTATTTCATTATTTTCTTTAATTTTTAATTTATTTACTTAATGGAATTCTCATTTATTATAATAATATTTTTTCTCCCATAATAAGTCTATGCCTCACCGATAAATGTATACTTTATTGTTTATATATTTATATTGAATATTCATGAAAATGTAAGGAAAAAATGTTTATTGGCATAATATACTTAGAGGATAACATAATTTTTTATTTTAAATTTCCTTTATCATGTTATACTATATTGTTCAAAATAGTGGGAGAATATTTTTATTAGTTTCACAGAGGACTGATTATGTTTGATTTTAAAATTATGTTAGTTTTTTTTTGTCTATAGATAATTTTTCTAGTAAAAAAAATGCTCTGGCATCAATAACTGATGGAGTAATTGATGGAATAATTGATTTTGATGAAGTTTTCAAGTAAAAAATTTGATCTTGTTGGTACTTTTGGGAAGGTAAAAATCAAAAATGTTCAATGTTTGTTAAACCAAACGGGAAAAGCTAAAATAAACTACGAACATTTCATAAAATTGCAATATTATTTTTAAAATAATTGTTTGGGTTACGGGGTTACCTTGATTGCTAAAAACTTAGACCATCATTTGGTTTGTTTATATATTTTATTTTCTATAAATGCTTATAAAAAAATTTTCATTCCGTCAAAAAGATCCAAAATGTAATAAAAGATTCTAGATAAGTTGTTAATTCTTGAATTGAAAAAAAAATGAGTGTAAATCCACTGTACATTTATACAAGCTTTGAAATTGGAATATTGACGAATTTATGTAGTAAATTTAATATTATATATTGTTATATGAAAACTAAACATCAATAATATAATGTATGCAATGTTTTCGAAAAAAATGTAATCGACCTTTCGAATTGCGAATAATATAATGCATTACTTCAAGAGCAATGTTAAAAAAATATATAGATTATCATGAAGTATACCTACTGAGTAATATAAGCAGACAGGCACAATCAGTTCAGTCTTCGCTCAAAATCAATGATTAATCATTGAATTCAAATTGTATACATACATTACACTGGTTTACTCAATGACGAGATCTACTCGATACCTACTGTTAGCAGAGCGGTTACCTCTTTCTCCATTTTTTGAATAAAATATTTTGTAAATAATATATTATTTAAAATACAAATGAAGATTGAACGACGTGAATGATCACTGTCAACTTAATACTTTATTCTATTAACTGGTAGCTACTATCAGACATCATTTACTTTGTCATTCTCACGACAGCGTCTGACTCACACATAATAATATTATCATTATTTTACCTTCAATAGAGAGTTGTACAGCTCCTGAATTTCAATAGTTCCTATATATGATATATACTAGCTATATATGATATTGTCTTCTTATTATTTATCATGATTATATGTTTGCCAAAGATTAGAAACTGAGATGTCACTTGGCATTTTATTCTCAAGCCGATGACAAAACGTTGTTTAGTGACACTGAAAAATAAATTATTGTTTTAAATATAATATGAAAATCGCCATACACAATATGACTAATATAAGATAACCAAATATAAATATCATTATTAATAATAAATATTTTTTTTTTGTTTATTAGTTATTGGGTATTTAGTATAATACCTAACTACATTTTTTGCCATGAACGATAACTAAACAAAGTAATTATTTTCAATATGAATATTTTTCAATATTCAGATTAAAATATTATCAATAAACACGTTGAGTAATTTAAGCCTATTCACTCCACTAGAGAATAATATATTGGTCGATGCGAGTTTACAGGGCGATTCATTTATCGTGGACCGGGCGCAATTGCTAGAAAATACGATACATAATTATCATTCATATTTCTTATTTAAAACGAATTAAAATATTTACGCCAAGCTTAAGTGATTTTGGCGGTAAAGAATTTACACTAGCAGAACGAAAGCTTGATAAGCACACGCCAGTGGCACCCAGTGACCAGAGCCTATAAGTCCACAGCCAACATTTGTTTAGCCATGTACTAGTATTTTGTAGAGAAGAGTACGAGAGGAAAGCTGATATAGTTTGTGGATTTTGAGTATTTTGAACTTTTTTGGTGAAGCGATAGAGGTAGGTAGTGAATGATGGTTAATTAATTTAGTTTTAATTATAATTTATAACTTTAAGAGCAACCTTTCGCCGATGTTAATCATACATGAATCCAAAATAGTATGACGTACCTACACGTTTTAAATAGAGAAAATAGTTTTAAGATCAGTGTGTTTCTTAAGATTTGACCCCGGCATTTCGACCAGCGAACGACAAGACGATCACTCTGTGTGATCGTATGGCTTGTAGAGAACAGTGTTCCTGTAGCATACTATATCTATATGCTTTGTTTCTAAATATTATAATTTATGCAAATTAAATGAATCCATCGCCTTGGGTGAAATTCATCGAAGACTTAGGTGAATATTATTACTATAACGTACACAGGTATGTCATTGCAGCAGGTAGCTTTCGATCGATTGCAGTGGTGCACGTTCAGAAAGTTCAATTTATACGAATATTACATATCGTTCGCGCATACAGACGAACGAATTATGTATTGCGTCTACAAAACGTGGATTATTGCCGCTGAACGATCGCCAAACACAGTTATTGGTTGAAAGAAATAACATTTCGTTCATTTGAGTCGATCACACATAAAAATTCAACAATCAATTTTCCGCCCAAAACCACCACCACAACTACCCCTGGCGATGATCCCTGCCGGGAAATTCGTGTTTAAACACGTCCCATCTGTACCCTCAATACGTTAGGACTTTTAGTTTTAATCGGAATTCCTTTCACCAGTTCGTATTCTTATAAATTACGAGTAGGGGTGGTTATATCAAACAGATATCGATTATCGGGGGATGGATTGTTTTTGTTTTTACAGACGTTAATTATTCACGGTTGATAAACGATTATTTTTAGTCAGTGAATACAATATATTATAATATTATCAAAATATTATTGGATGAAAATTGATTGTATTTACGCTTCATGGATTTCTATTCGAACATTATTTCGTTTTATTAACATGCCACAGTGTTGACTTTATTCACCGGTCGAGAGGTCGACAGAAACTTCCTAAAATGGTTGGTTTTTATGTTTAGACAAAATATAACTATGGGTTATAGTCGAATTTATGTACTTTGAATATATTATACATCACGCGCTCCGTATACAATATATATCGATACGCGTGTGTTATTATATTATCGTGATTTCGTGAATAAAACGCAGACACACTAAGAACCCGAACATAATATTTATAGAAAATATCACGATCGAGCAAAATAATTAATATCTTATTTTATTACAAATTTTGTGATAACGTTAAATTTTTATAAGGAATTTAGTTTAACAACGACTTTTTCGTGGTTATATTATACACATAAATGTACTTTAATTATTCCAAGTTTTCTTTTTGTCATCCGAATAATAATTATTCAGCTGATTTTATAATCTGAATAAAGTCATGGGCAAAATTCCCACATTATATTATTATTTTTGATGAACCACTAGCCAAAAATAAAACTGTATAATATTATTATTTAGTTATTTTTAATAATGTAGGAAGTGTTACAGAAAACTGTGAAACTGTTTAATTAATTCCACAAAGTTAACGAATTTTAATTTTAAATTCGGTTTTATTTTTCCTTGTTTTTAATTTTTAATTGAATAATTCAGTGTTCCGTATTTGATTAATTAGTTGTACGATATAGGTACACTAATTTTTTATGTTTAAAGGATCATTTGTCAACACTTTGCCAAATCATTTTTTTTTCATAAAGTAATCAAAATCAAATAACACTACAAATATGAATGTAAAAAAATGATGTCACTATTATTTCCTCATAATATTGCAAATAATGTACAGTCATAAATTCATTATCTATTGTCTTATTAGAAACATTTCAAACAAACAAAATAACTCGCTTGCGTTGATATTTAAATTGAACAGCCTTGTTTTTATGGCTGATTATTTCTATATCGATTTATAATGTCATTGAAATTATAGTTTATTATTTCTTTTAAATTCCCGATTCAAAATGGATCTCGATTCTGTAATAAGACTAGTTGTACGAGTCAATTCGGCTTAGTTATAGTATCGTATCTGGCTATTTGTACCTTAAGTTATTACTAGTCAATATTAAATTGACGATTCTTAATTATTTTTAATCGAACATACTAGTTCATAAGATTCTAGTTATATTTTATTAAATAACCAAATTTGTTTCCATACAGAATTCCAATTATTAAATACATAATAGTATAATATTCAATGACACACACGGCATAGTTGAATGTAATAATTCAATTCATAGCGCTATTATAGTTTTACTTAATATTTTGAAAGTTAAAATAAGTAAATGCGTACACTGAGAACAATATTTGTGAACTCAAAAGCGTCTGCCATACAGAGTATTAGTTTTGGACATTTAATATAACATACAATCATCACTTCCGACGTAGGGATAAACAGTCCCATCCCAAAAGGGACAATACTTGTACAATGACTGAGATTTATTTTAAAAGTTTTTCGACACACAATTTTTAACCAGCTTTGTATTGTGGTAATTAATAACATCCTCTTTATATCCGTTTACTTAACTGTGTTTTTACACACAATATAATTCAAACGTTGTATTATTTTAGTTTACCTACATATTATTATTATTATTATTATTATTATTATTACGTATACTTGCGGAGATTAATTCTTTTAAGAATATTTTTATTTGTCCATGTATTTTTTTATAAAGTATTTTTTCTTCTTCTGGAATAGAAAAATAAACAAATCATTTAATTATATTTTTTTATGAAAAAAAGAAGCGGTAAAAATATGTTCAGCTATTTATTTTGTTGTTGACCTTTTTCAAATTACACGTTTTGCCCTAATGCATTATAGGTTTACATTGTGTGAACACTTTCGATTACAGTTCTAAAACCCTTCCAGCTCTTGTTCGTCCAAATTAATCGTTGTTCATTTGTCATTCGAGTTTTGTATGTTACACTGTAATGACTATATAAAAGAACTGCTGTCTAAAATGCCATGAATGTAAATCTATATTTTTTTATATAAAGAGTTAAATAAATAAAAATACAATTGCATACTGCAATTCTTGTTGAAATTAAAGAACTAACGCTGTATATACGAGTATATTTTAATAATATATAAATATATATTACAGTGTTTTATGATAATTTGAATTCAAAACATACCTAAATTACAGGTCCACTTCATACATGTTTAATAGTACATATACCCACACATTTCTGATAATATCGGAACTGGTTACGATTTGATTCTTTCGTTTGTAAATATATTAATAAACTTTCCTTAGCAAAATAAACTCCGCATAAACAGCCATATCACATTGCATGGTATGAGAATTCATATATAAATAAAAAACTATTCACCAAGCAATAAATAATATAAGCATTTTATAAAATAATATGAGTAAAATCCAAATGTATTAATTAATTGTCAAATAATTATATAGGTAGTTATTTTAGAAACATTTTTCGTTCTTCTATCTTATATTAAAGGTACTTTTTTATATTAGCTTTTAGTTTTACTATTACAGCTCAACAATTATATAATTAGAGGTACTTAATTTAATATCTTCAAAGTGTTATATGGGAGTCATTAAAAGTATAATATATTTATGTATGTGAAAATTAATTTAGAACATTATATAACAATAGTCAATAATGCCTTTAAATTGTTAAAGGTAATTATAATATTTAAAAATCTCTATAGGACTGTAAAAATAAAACATTACGATAAATATTAAAATTGACACATTTTAATATTACAATCGGATATAAAAATTAAAATTTTTTGATGATTTTAATAATTTTTAATTGATTTCTTAAATCATTTGTTAAAACTACCCATCTAAAATAACAATGGTAAAATGTGTACTGTACACAGAAACAGTATGTCAATATCAACAAGGCATCTTCCTAAATCAATAAAATTCAACTGTCACAGTTTTTTTCTAATGCGACGAGTTTTTTTCAGCTCCGAATTTAGAAGAATCACCATATTATAATCTTGCTAAGGTAAGATATTCGACTTAATCCCGTATTTGTGTTTTGTTTAGTGTTTTCAAATTAAGTCTGAAATATCCACAGAAGCTTTGAAAAAAATTGGTAAGGAATTGAAAAGATGGCAACTGAATTTCGTTATAAGCTTATAACTATATTGTATTTAAATCCAAAAATACATCTTATATTTTGTCCCATTCCATAATGTAATATTTTTAGTTGATATTTTTTTTTAACTATGACTTTATTGGCATCTTATTGAATACATAAAAATGAAACAATATTGATTTTGTGTCAAAATTTGTGTTTTATACATTCGAAATATTCACTCTTGGAACAAGTTCAAGAAGTTGGGAAAAAAAGTTGTATTTTAGCTGTATTGCTTTATTCGAGTACGCGCAACATATAGATTATAATTTCCACCAATAATTTATTATCATTTATGTACACTGCATGCTAAATTTGTTAAGCTTAGTATTTGTTTAAGAATTTATAAATCTACATTTTTCTTATTGATAATATTATTCCATCAAAATGGTATTCTCGTGTTCATATTTTGTGTTACCTAAGACAAAAGAGGTAAAATTGAAATTTCAGTAAGTAAAATAAATCATTATTTATTTTTAATCTATGCCGATGTAAATTATTGTTTTAATACTCGATTAACAAGTTTTAAATACATACTTGAGATTGGTCATCTTCTATTTTGATTGAATAAGCAGGTACACATTAATAATAAACAATGCATTGTCTCATAAAAACCCTGCCATCATATAGCATAAACGTTTTATAGAATTGAATTCAACACAAAATTAAAATATTATAAAAATATTTTTATACAAAAACAAATATGTATGAAAAAAAATGAGTTTAAATTTATACTTAATATAGATAGAAAATAAAAAATAAAACACCAAACACGTGCCACAGTCGGTGTGATGATACCGAATGAATGAGTATTTAGACTAATTGAAATTGGTGTGATTATGCAGACTAGTGATTACAATTTACATTAAACCGTGATTTTTAATTAGTGAATCTGTGTTCATATACCCCAAATTAAGTAAGTACCCTATAATTATAAGATACTTAATTCGAGGAAGTATTCTGCACGTTCAACATAATACTATCACTTTAGCATTGTAAAAACATCAACACATTATTTAGAAGAATTTTTTTTTAATTACTTTATAATTATAATTACATATATGCATTTAATATATTATATATTAAATTTTAATATTATTATAATACAGTTTTGACAAAAAAAAATAAATGACCATTTCAGTTTTATAGTGGATAAAAACTTTTACGAATCAAATAATCTTTATTTATTATGATAGTACATAATAATAATGAAAATCTAAAAACTTTAAATTAATAATGTTATTGAATTATTTTTTATTAAATCATATTTCATTTTGCAATATTATGTTGTTTTGAATCAGTCGCTAGTAAAACTATGACCCAGGCATAAATAAAATAAATATTACTTAAAACAACTGCACATTCAAAAAATATTATGAAGTGGTTCTCCTACCTCGATTATATGTATGTATATTGCCTATACAACACGCCGTCCAACACTTAATGTAAAATAAAAATGCAAAGTAACATTTTTTTTTTTATTAATCTTTTTGTCACCTAAGTGTAAAATTAAACTATTTCAATATGAATTTTTATTTAAAAGTAAATTTTTCATAGATATAATATTATATTGTTGAAAAAAAACCCACAAACTACGTAACCGATCCGCAGTACAACACATGTCGAGTGTACTTGGCCATTGAGTAGGACAGTAGGTTATACTCTATAATGGATGTGTTAAAATTTAATTCAGTGCATTAAATACGACGAAAAACCATACTGATCATAGATGGTTTAACTTGTTGCTAATCTATGTTACCATACAATTATTTTTAAAATAATATTAACAATTGAACAAATGTTCGTATTTTTTTTGTTTTTCACGATTTTTAACAAAGTATTCAGAAATGTCTACTTTTGGCCCAAAAACATTCAAATAAGATCCAATTTGCTATGAGAAACCTCCATCAAAGTTGAAGATCAGAATATTTTTTTACTGGAAAAAGATCATCAGTCATAAAAATTAAAACTTAAAAAAAAACACCAGAATATGGTATTGGAAAATTCATAAATTCATCTCTCCACTTATAATCTAAAATTACAATATTAAAACTTTTTTAGTTCGTTAAAAATTGGCACAAACTATTGAATTAATTTGTATGCAATGCTTTTATTTTCGACCCACGTATTTATCCGAGGAACAACCTCATTTGTCGTGTTCGGTATCGTTGTACATGACAAGTGGTTATTCAATATTTTGAATTCTTATGCAAGTTATACGTGTCAATAAATAATATGTCATATCCTCAATAGATCCATCAAAATGTGTAGATGGAATATTATTCCTGTCATTCGAAACAACAACATGTGCAGCTGTGTTTGATCTCATTATGACAATGGCGTTCGGAAAGCTTGAGCAGAATAAATCATATTTCTTTCATTTCAATTTCTTCCTCCGAAAACTCATAACCAAGTTTTTTAGTTCTCAAAGTTAGGTGGGTTATTTTTTTAAATAAAATCAAAAACACATATTTCGATTTAAAAACCACTTGTGCATGTGTACAATGTATGTTGTATACGTATCGAATAAATATGAACGAGAAAAAAAAATATTTTTTCTATTACAGAGATAATAATTAACGAATATTATATTGTGTGCATGGCTTAAACGTCAAATGCGTATTTCAAAAAAATAAAACACCACGGACGTCTATTTCTAGTTCCTATTATAGAGACTGAACTCCATATTTATTATATCGACTACAATATAAATTAAATATTAAAAAAAAAAAAATAGTCATAGAATTGTTAGGTTCATATATTTTATAAATAATATATTATTTCGTACGCTGCTTAATGTATAAAATAGAAATTGCATGCATTGTAAGTTTGACATTTTAACCAAAATAATATATTATATCGTTGTAAGTACAATACATTGAAATGTCCTAGAAACGAATATAAAAATAAATGTACCTATAATTATAACAAAATTATTTTTTTATAAATTCATACTTCATCAATGTACTTTAATATTTAGTTAAATAATCAGGTATAAACAGATAAAATTTCTAAATGTCTACAGACCACCAGGAACCAGGATTATTTAAAAACTTTTATTATGTTACTATTTATTTACCTTTTATGACATTATAAATATTAACAGTATAGAATAATCACAGCTTACATTATCACTTAAATGCAGATGTTTTCTTTGAAATTGGAAGCCTTGTATTTTTTTTTTTCGTATTTTGTGGTCAGTTTTTTTTTTATCCCATGACTTAATCTAAGTATGGATTAAGGTAGACTTTATATAAGAAAAATGTAACTTCAGTTTCAGAATTAACTTTTAATTGGAAAAGTTCCATAATTTAGTATAATATATTACGCGTTTGATATATATTTTATTAAGGTATTTAAAGTTTGACAAATAATAATATCAAAAAAAAAAAAAAAAAAAAAAAAAAAAAAAAACTTGTACATGATTATTTTAAACAGACTTTTCTTTTAATTAAATTCAATGATGTGCTAAAAGTAACGACACTAAACTCTTCTATAAGAGTACGAAGGATTTTTTTTTCTGGAAATTAAATTTGAAAATCTGACCTAGAAATACATTTAGACTTGTTCAAACCGAAAAGTATCTCAGATATATTCGAGCATTAAAAATTTTCTTGTTTTAAAATGAAGAAACGATACTAAGTAAATACGTATATGCATTATGTAAACTTTTTTAACACTGGGGTTTCACTATTTATATTAAAATACTTTATTTTAAAAATTTTTATGAACAAACACTTTGGTCCACAAAATACCATCATCACGTTATGATATTGAACTCATTTTTCGTTCAAGTTTAAGGCCTTAACTATTGTATTATATTGTTATATAAATGTCCTGCAGCTAGTTCAATTTTACTAACTGTTTAATGCTATGTAAGGAAAGAAAATAATGTATCAATGATTATACTGTGACCACAGACATTTTGACAGCCGAAAATCGTAAATTAACCCAGAGTGCGTAACGTATTACCTAATTCAGTTCGTACCAATACAAAAGACAAAAACTCGCGGGCCGCAGTAATACATTTAAGAATTGCGATTCTTTTGTTTTTCCTTTATAAAATTCAAAATGAAATGTAACATTGAATTCAGTATACCATTATGAATTAACAGAACTAGTGGAGAGAAATTTATTTACGAAACTTGAGTAGAATATTTATTTACGTGAACCGGGGGTGGATTTAAATATTATAAAACTGTGACCTTTGATATTGTCGTGGGCTCAAATAAATAAATAGGACAATACAATTTTCGGTTATTGAATGACATTTATTATATTATTTTTCAATTTGCTACTTATTTAATTTACTTGATAATAAGTTACAAAACAATTAAATCAGGCAAGTTATATTCCACATGGAGTTGAATAATGATAAGATTATAAAAATGTCCTCAAAATTACAGTGTGACTTAAATCAATAATAATTAATAATAACGTTAATTTATGATTACAGTGAAACACCTGAACGTTTTCTTGATCTTATTTCTCAAAAGGAAATCATTCTTATCTAAGCTCTAGAACACCGTTCATTTATTTCATCACATATTAAATACGTTAATGCAATAATGAGTAAAAACAATTACAAAAATACATATTATTATTTTTATGAAAATTTGATTTAAGTTCCATATTAATCATATTTTAAAGTATGTAAATATGAATTAAATTAATTTTCCATATTCGCCGTTGAAGAGCAACCCACTCAACCATATCTTCTAAATCCGGGACCCTCGCGAACGATACATTGCTACATAAATATTGAACTTAATCGTCTTATTAACCTAAGTGACAACGTCATACACTATGTATAACTATTAAAATAATATAATATTCACATGGATCATAAAAGACAGATCAAGTACGATTACTAGCGTCTTGGGTTGCAAAAATATAGTGTACGTTTTATAATATTCAAAATTGTTTTAGAACAATGACTAATCGTATCATTCGAAAAACGGAAGCTCAGCTTACTTTTAAATGATGGCCTTTTTAAAAATAATTTGCAGTGCACGTGGTTGTGTGTATAGACATTAGACGATAGTTTTACTTCCGGACAAAACCGAAAAGTATTCCAGTATTAAATCATACGAAATCGTTTTTTTTTTTAGTATTATTAAAATATTTTTTTTAAGAGGACGTTGAAATCGGGTTCAATACATTTTCAGTGCATACTTCGAATATATTATTGAGGATGTGTTAAAATGTAGTAATATCCTCATTTGTTGTCTTAGTGACTCTTTTCCATCAGTATATACGTATGCAAAACTTTCCAAATTTATGTACGACATTAGTAGTCGGTTTTGTCACGACTTTATGAATATTAAATTAAATATAACATAATAAAATTTACTTTCATTATAAATTAATATACAAACAAAAAGGTTGGTTTGTGGACTTGTGGTTCTGATGTGTGGAGATGTTGTATATTGTAGCAGGAAATTAACAAAATTAAACAACGATATAGTTGTCACGAGTAGTATAAAAGTGAAATCATAAATTAATAAAACAAATCTATATAGCGTAAAGCAAAAGTAATATTTTATCTACCTCCAGTGGATGTAGGTAATCATAATATAAAAAAACAATAAACATTTATACCTTTAACGTCAGCCGAATGGCTTACCTAGTTTTTTCTGTATTACAATTGATATTATACTACCAAAGGTACTTTAAAACTAAAACGAGTAGTAGGCGATATATTTGATGGGATAATATATCACGGAATGTCAGCGAATAAAAATACAATAATTCAATATCAATTTCATATTATAATAATATATTTATTCAATTGCGCGTGTACCACATAATGTTATAAGAAAGTAACAATGATATAAGTATTTAATTATGTTATAAGGTGTGGAGAATTAAGTGGGAAAATATAATGCACGTGTATCATTAAAAATATCTTTTCTTTAGCGTTAGATGGCAAGAAGGTATAAATAGTAATTACCATTAATATATGTGTATAGGTATATACCTATAATATGCCTTGTTTTCCTTAGATAAGCATCAAATTATGAAATATTATTATTCGTGATAATATTTCAACTAATCTTTCCAAAGATTAATATAGCTATAGCTTACAAGGTCCAATCTAAACATTTTGAAATCACCATGTCAATAATTATCCAAAGAACGGTTCGAAATAAACTATTTTATATTAATTATGAATTCAAGTAAGTAATATTTTTTCATCTTTTATACTTAAGAAAAAATATTTGTTTACGTACTAATATTTTTGTGCCCGTTTTCAATATTGGCATGTTATACATTTTAATCGAATACCTTTTGGACTTATAAGCGATATAGACTATGAACGGAATGGTTTTTTTCAATTCTAATGTAATGCAGTACCTATGTGTTCAAATATTATTTATTTTTCTAAATAAGTTTTACTATGACTCACTGTAAGATGATTCTTGACAAATCGAAAACGTGTAAGATATCAATCATTGTCGTGTGTATGGATATTTCAGTACATTGTACGCAGTGCATTTGGGTGGAAGCATATCGAGTTGGTACCAATATATATACATACGAGTATAATATATAAATATTTATATGTGTTGAGCTTAACATTATTGAGCTAGGCTTCAATTCAGCAGTATTAAATTTATTATTCTATATTCTAGGAATAACTTTAAATGAGTGCATATGAGTGCATCAATCTTAAAAAATAAATAAAAAACAGCATGATTATATTAGATGAAATGAATAAAGTGTGACTTTATGGTAAATTTTACCAGCACTGAATAAGAAATATTTTATTATTAAGATAGGTAAGCAGGTAGCGAATATTTACAACATGTGTTAATACAATATACAAAATAAAATACAATAGAATTTGGGTGAAAATAGTGTACACTTATATTACCTAGGTATTTCATAAAAAGCTTGTTAGGATTAAAATAACAATTCACATATAGAATGTATTGATGATGAGGAAAATCAAGAAAGTATAATATACAATCACAGATTATACTAAACAGATTTTAGTATTATTTTAATTATTTAATTATATTTTTATAATCTGTGATTCAATTCTGTTCATGGATTGTTGAATTTGAAATTGCCTAGAATCAAAAGGTAACATAAACAACAGATAAAAGAGCGGGTGTGGCGTTTGTCAGTATATGAATGTATAAAAAATAATATATGCAGGGTGATTCACCAAGCATGCTCACCCCCATTTTTTCTTTAATAATGAATTTATTAAAATTCTGATCTTTAGAAATTTTAAATATACATAAATGCCATATATTATTATAATTGTTGATAAATTAATATTAATGACTAAAATTGCACAATCACCATAGTTCTCATATCTTATAAACCTATTACCATAGATCTTTTATCCTTAGAACATAAAGTTAAATAACTCAAGAACTACTGGTAAGAATTTTAATTCTGAAACGTCAACATTTTCAGAAAAACTTTCCACTGTATAATTTACAGTTGAAATAGGTATTATCAACATGATTTATTTTACTGTATAATACACTTTATCTTTGAAGTAAAAAAAGTTTAAATAAATAACCTATAAAGTAATAAAAACAAAAAAATTATAAGAACAACGTGTTTTGTATACTTATATTTTGGTATTGACCTGGAATTTATACATCAATAAACTATCGACTGATGTTTGATATATTATATATTATATAATCACTATACTAAACACTTTATGTGCATGAAAAATATGAATACACATTAATAAATATTGTGTCAATAAAACGCAATTCCAATACCGATTTAATTCTATTATAAAGAATGTTGAATGAATTTATATATAGATATGTATTTGAATGTCAAATGTTCATGTTTAAGTATTTAGGTTACGTTAAATAGATATGTTAGGTACATACTTGAAAAATAAAAAAACGGCAAACGTTATAATTTTTTTCGAGTCCTTTGTATTTACACTTGTTGATTATATTTATAAGCATATTTAATCCTAAAGAAATATTGTATAAACTATTGTATGTCAATATGAAAATTAACTCGCAACAGTTTAACACAACTATGTTTGTTTTGTTTGAGGTAAGTTTCAAACATTTCGTATATACTAAATTACTAACACCAATCGTCTATCAATACATACCATGGTAAAAAATCTAGTTTTGATAATAATTTAAACTGAGTACATTTACTTTGAGTTTTGGTGAAAAGTGTTTTACCAAAACATTTACAACCCAACATTTGTTTGGCGTTTCGTTTGAGCAATTTTTTGCCAAGAACGAGTAGGAAATTCAAAATTGTCTAAGTCCTAGCTAGAGTACGATCGATAGAATTAATTACTAATATGAGACGCTTGACGCGAAAAGCGATTAACTCCACTACTACAGACTATCAATTTATCTCCCTACACCGCGTACCTACATGAGTTTAAAGTAAATAATGACTGGACGACGATGGGGTTCATCACGCAAAACCTACTCCAGGCGATACAAACAAACACTTTGACAGCGTATAAGTAGCCAAGTGAGTTGCCCGTCTGTGCTGATGGTTGACTTTAAATAACAAAATCTAAACTGAAGCGATGAAAGGTCACTGAAATTAGGCTGTATAACAATATTATAATACTCGACTCAACTATCGGATCAATGGTATAATATATCGCTGAGAAACCATGGTCACTACGCGTATACCAATTAGGTATTTGACGTACCAGTACAGTAATCATTTTTGAAAATAACGTTTTTTTACATAAATTGAACAAGTCCAGCTTAAGATTTTTTTGATTAGGTTAAAGATTTTTCATTTCAGTTTCTAAAGCAGAATACTTTTTGAACATTTCAATACACACAGCTTGGGCAACGAATAAAATTCATGCTAGTCTCAATTTTTTGATTAATAATAGAGTTATTCAAAATTTGATTTTTGGAATTTATAAATACCTGCGTGCTTAAAGGCCATATTTTCGAACACTCGAGATTTTTAAATCTCGTTCGTCGGAGAGTCAGCTTTGAAACACTCAGTCAGAATTTGTCTTCCAGTGCGCAAACGGTCATCACTAGTGCGTTTATGTTGTGATTCATAACAGTAATTACAGCTACCGACCAACAACACTTTGAACCGTATACCAGAAACCTTAGTAACTAAAAAACTTTATTTAAGTAAAATTATTTTGCGAAAACTTTAAAATATAACAATAAAATGTCACTTTACTGTTAATTGTATATCTATTGCACTAATAGTAAACTAAAATTAATGTAGTATTCTTTATTGAAGTTATATTAAAAATAATATACATACGTATATTTGTATCAAATTTAGGCGTGATTAATTTTCAGAACAATAATAAATAACGATATATTATACTGTTTTCGTAACAATTAATAAACCATTCAAATTTTAGTGAAATAATTTTAAATGTAAATATTATAAAAACATTTATAATTTGAAAATTGTTGTGATTATGACGAATTTCGAACTTTAAACAATGTTATAAAACAAATTTTAACTCTCAGAATCCAATACATTTTAATATTTATATTTTATATTCAATAGCACATGTTATTTTATTCTTTCCCAGGTTATAAAATATTTGTACACACGTCTCTTGATTTTTTTGTATTCAACCTTTTCGTCGGTTCTGTTTTGAATTAAATGGTAATAATTTATACAAAATTAATATTACCTACACAATATTGTCTAAGTACTTTTAATCTTCGTTCAATTAATTTAAGTCACAAGAAAAAACTTGTTGAATATTAATTTAAGTTATTCGTGAATTGTATTAAATTGCTTTAATTTAAAAACAAAATGGTTTATGTATTGATTTTTATATAAATGCTTTTTGTATTTTATCCACTTTCCATGTAATATTCAAATTACCTAGTGATATTCAAAATTGAACATATTATATTTACATAATATCTGTAAACCGTTACATACTATTAGCTTTGTAAACTTTTAATCACTGTGGAATAATAATACCTCGTATAATTTATTTACCCTGTTCATTCATTTTTTTAAGCAGTATTTAATGTTATGTATAATATTTTGTAACAAATAAGTATTAACGCAGTGAAACAAGTCGTTAACAACGCTATTAATGTATTATAATTTTTAAGATAATGTATAGTTTTGAATCCAAAAAAGTTACTAATTTATATACATGTATATTGTATATATTTAAATAAATCTTCCACATTAATCAGAAAAGTAATATTATTCATAGTTATACACACTTCAATATAAAATATGTATTTAAAAATGATTAGTAAGTATTTACTTCATGATTTAATATTTCTAAAAATGTGAAAGTATGAATATTATTTTCAATAATGGAAGGTTTGGTAGAAACACGTCTTTCTCTGATCATGTCATTAAAATGGTAGAAATTGTATAAATCACCAATTTTTTTTGAGACACAACCTATAAGTGAAGGTTGACTAAATATGTTCTGTTTTACTTTCTATTGAATTTATATTATAATAAAAACACGGTTTCCTCAAAATTGTCAATAATTTCAATTTCAAATAAATTATTTAAAGCGTAATTTGCATAGTTAAACATGCTCACATTTTTATTTCAGGGAATTAATAATTATCGAGTGACGTAAAATTCATACTAGGCCACAAGCCTCCAAAGTATAAAATAATTTATGATACAGGTATAAGACGATAGATTTAACTTTTTATATAGTGTTCAGGACTTTGAGGGGTTACATATTATTTTATTGCTGGTAAGCATCGAAGAAAAAAATATGTGACCGAAAGCAAAAAATGTAATGCTGTATTTGACAGACAACTAAAATAGTTGTATACACATAGCTTGAGTTTCTGAATCCCGAAGTGTCATAAAAAAAAAATCGTAGAAGTGAGAAGTCCCTCTGATATGTAGTAGATTTTATGTGTATCTCGTTATTGAATAGTTTACAGAAGGTAATGGATGACGTGTTAAATTTGAATTCAATGGTAAATCATCGAGCAAGAAAAACGATTCGGAGCAAAGACTGTGTCAGCCTCTATTTCTACGGATGTTTTATAAATTATTTATATTATTATAATTTATCCATCTTGCTATTAATAATTTGGGCTATTTTTTCGCATAATTTATATTATCATCTATTAACCATTATTAATTATTATAACTTAATTATTATAACAAACTTGAAACTATCGTACATTAAGTATACATGTTTATAATAGCGAACAGTCTTAAATCTCTAGTCTTAAATCTCTACAATAAATATATTTTGTGTTACAGAAAAGTAACTAAAATCGTTATTTTTCATTTTCCCAGCTTTTATATTACTGTATAAAGTCATTTTTATTTCCTAAAACGTATTATCTTAGTATAAAACACTTTCAGTTTCAGTGATGGTCTTAACTGATCTTCTTTTAAGAGCCCAGAGTCTTACTTTTTACTACATGAATAATACTACGTATCATTGGATTAAAAGTTATATTGCAAGACTTCAAAATTGTAATAAAGTATTATTGCTCAAACATAATAATATATTATTAATATAGGTATTAGGCTTGTACATTAGTCATATTGCTAGTAGTTACGCCTGGGATTGTTTTTTTTTTCAATTTTTTGACTTAGTTCGGAAAAGTTGATTTATAGTATAGGTATAAAGAATATTAAAAAATAAAAAATGTTACAAAACAATAATCATTAGGGTGAAATATAGCTAATCAATTGATTTACTTAACAATTGGTTGATTTTACAATCAGTTTTAAGATATCCTTTACATTTACGTATTCAATGTCAATGATTTTACTGAACATAACCTTTATGTAAGAGTATTTTTGATTTTCTTGTTTCGTTTTAATTATTATTGAATTCAATTTATGATCAATTATTTACATTAATTGTTAACAAAATATTACCGTAAAATATGAAATTTCAATGCCGATTTTACTCATTAAAATGTTTGAAAACACAATTCAATACTGAATTTCAGTAAACTTTTTCGTTAAGAATTTATAAAATTCATATCAACTTTTATACTGTCCTTAACTAGTTTACAGTTAAAAATTACATTTGGACAAATATAAATTTTAATTAAAATTTAGAGTTAGTAAATAATTTCAATATTACAATATTACCTATATTCTCGTTTTAGATTGTTAGTGGAATGATTAGAGGATTGCTCTAACAAATTATATGTTTTTTGTTTTCGTCTTGTATACTTACCGAAATGAAATATTAATTCCTATTTAACGATTCTTCCAAAATCAAAATTTACGAAAGTGAATATTATGGTTGGACAGAAAACTTAAAGACATTAAACATTGAGGATTATACATAATAGAGCAAATGTACCGAGAACCGACATAAACAAGATTATGATTGATTAAGTATTAACATTAAATGCAGTTTAATGCGTCCGATACGTATACATCTTACACACAAGTATTACAAACAGTTACAAATTACGCACACTTTGGTTTGGTCAAAGTTCAAAAAGGATATGAAGCATGGCTAATTTAATTTATGGCGTTAATTAAGGGGAGAGGGTTTTATCGTTTAACAAATTTTGAATTTGTTCACACAAATACTGACAAATTGCGTACACCTTTTAGGCATGGTTAAAAACTTGGAAATTACATAACAGCCATATTTCGAAGAAGTTAGCTGTGATGTGTACTTTTGCGGATAAGGGGAAATGGCTGAATTTACGAACCATACATTTTTGCAGCTTACAAATGTTTACAAATAGCTTACTAATGAGGAAACTCGAATTAAACATTTTTAATTTGGTTGGCTAACTTCACTGACTTGGATTTATGCGAAATATTTTGATTTTCGAAAATTAGATCTTATATACATAGAGTGGTAGAATTTTTAGCGTATTTTTGAAATGGTAAGCCACAGATGGAATTAAAAGTAATACAGACAAACATCTTAAAATTACAGTTGAAAATAATATGTAAAGTTAGGTTCGTATTCTGGAATACACCGAAAAAAAAAAAATTACTTATAGTGTACGAACACTTATGACTTAAAACTAAAAAAAAACAAATTTGTATAAGTTTTTAATTCATTAAATATTTATAAACGTTATTATTTTTGTACAAAAAATAAACTTTTTAATTCAAAACGTATACCTGAAATAAAACTTCATGAAACCGTTTGACCTCACCGAATACCGTAAAATATTTGTAACTATAGAAATGTACCTATTTTAATTTTATCGAGTTTAATTTATTAAATGAGAGTAATAATTATTATAAACTTATAACACGTATAGAATTTAGAATAAATATTAAAGCGCACAAAAAAATTCCTTACCTCAGGTTATTAAATATGTTTTATCGTCGAAAAAGCCGATAGTTGATATATATTATAGGTAATGTTTGTCAATAGAACATTTTATTATTATTGCAACATGTTCATTTACACATCACCTGTAATTAATTAAAGACCTTTTGATTCATTAGATTTTCAGGTACTATCAACAAACAAAACAGATAAATAACTGTATTATTTTGGTTTTAATAACGATGTTACATTTTTGAATAGGGTCTCCTTAAGTGTGATCCTATAATTTATTGTTCATGATAAAATTTAGTACGTTAAAGTTTGACCTCAGTACAATAATAATATATAGTTAATTTTATTCCCTTCGTTAAAATGTAAGTATGAGAATATTACATACATAAGGTGTACTTGATTCATATGTTTTTTAATGCACATAATATAATTATAATATTAAATCAGAGTTTTTAAAACGAATACTTATTGTACTAGGTTTAGTTGAAAATAAAAAAAAGCTTATAAATTTAAAAATGATTGGTTTAGAATAATAAAATAAATTATATATTTAACCACTTGGTATCCTATTTATCTCGTATCACTAACTATACTCTATTCCAAATAAGTCTGGAAAAAATCTCGCATGCAGGTCCGCTGTAATTGGTTACAGTTTCGGTTACTCGTCGTGATTAGGCCGCTGGCAGATCAAGTGATACACTTGCGCGAAACCGGACGTGTTTTCTTCGTACATTTTTCCAGACTTATTTGGAATAGAGAATAATATGATGTGGATCTTGTTGTTGGATAATATGAAATGTGTATTTCAACGTCATCATGATGCGCATGGAGATGTACCTAGTCATTATATTTTGAATAAAATAAATTATGTTATGTTGATAAAATATATGATGTAATGCAATGAACAAGAAACGAATGAAAACCAGACCTTTCAGTCACAAAACCTAAGAATAAAAGTTTTCTGATAGTCTCTGGAAAAATTTCTTTTAAACGAAAAAGGACGTTTTGAGGCAGTGAGTGAGATGACAAATTATCAATGAAAGGGTTGAAGTTGTTTTATAAGAGATTTTGAGTGGAATTTTTCATAATTAAATTTTTCAAGCTCATTGACTGTTTGTAGTTTTGGGTCACTGTGGAGGGCGGCGTTTTTCATGTGCTTGGGGAACTTGCAGTAATACGACTTAAGGCTATAGACTTAAAAGCTTGAGTAGGACGGATGTTCACTGGTCTGGCAGGGCCACATTTTTATATAATGTAGGTATTTAATATATATATATATATATACCATGCTCAGCTGATGACTACTTTGTAAATAATTATTTTATTTTTGGGGCTTGTGTTTGATTTTAAAATATGGTGGAATGTAATATGAAGACGAGAGTTTAGTTTCATGCGTTTTTGCTCGGTGTAGTTTAACCAGGTCAGTCTTTTGTCTAGTTTAATACTCGCCAGATATCTCTGGTCGATGGTTGTAACAGAATTATTTCGTTATATGACCTAGCCTTTTCTAACAGAAAAATTAACGGTACCTATCATGTAAAGATGAAATTATTCATAATGAAAACTTTTACCAAACGAATCAAAATAATTATAATAATTAGAATGGATGTACAACAAAATTAATAAATTGTAAATGGTATTATAATTTATAATCGAATAATATTATAATGGTCGTTGGAAGTTTTTACATCATAATTTTTTTGGTTAGCTTGATTTAAATTTATCTTCTACAGAATTTGTAAAACGTTATTCAAAGTAATTTATTTAACTAATACATACATTTAAGGTTAATTTTAGGACATTTATTATGTACAAAATGTACCAAAGTTTTCGGACATTTTTGATCTGGTAATTTATTTCACAGACATTTATTTGTAAACATTCCACTGTGGAACCTAACTATTTGTTGAAAGTAAATACATAATACAATAAAGCGAATCAATAATTCAAATGAATATTAAATATTTACAACATTTCAAAGTAAAAATACAACGCCCAACAATATCTGAGACATAGTAAGCCTACGATATCTGAAGATCAAAACTATTACATTAAAATAATTATGATTATTATTGCAAATTATAATTTTTTAAATATTATAGAGTATTTCATTTATTACAATATAATAAAATGTTTTTAATACATTTTTCAATGTATAGTTCCTATTAAGTTGATGTTTATGTCTAGTGATTTATCTGATGATAATAAAAGTAAATTAGATTCCTGTTCTACAAAAAACACCACAACGTTTAAGATATCGTTTTAAGAATCAAAAGGTAACTATAATATGTATATTATATTGAAACTACTAAAGTAATGTAATTAATCTCTAAACATACAATTTGTATGAAGGGGAAACCATTTTAGAATTTGCGGCAGAAAATATTGGGTGAAGCAAACAATTAAAATAACTTCCCGACTGAGTTCCTCGATGTCAAGAATTTTGTTTATTCTTTGCGCATCTTTGAGTTCGTCGGTAAGTTGATAATTATTGTTTTTTATAAAATTCAAACAAGTATTACATTATACAACGCCGTTTGAATTTGAAACTAGTCTTGAAAGTACCTAGGCAATAGCTGGATAACTATTCACTGTTAAAAAAAAATGTCTTGCCCATCAATGGACACACAACATTTTCAATGGACAATATTTGTATTAAATCACAGTTTTATACTCTACTCATCAGTGTTCAAGCGGGTACAATATGATTTTTCGATCTTCTAACTATCTACTTTTTCTTTACATTAATACTTGATGAATTTGATCAAATATAACAATTCCAAACCATAATATTTTTATCATAGCTTGTGAAATCGTTAATTTATGTGAATGTCCACATAGCTACCGTTACCACATTTCTAAGCAAGTTTTCGAATAAAAATTGTGAATAATTAGCGTAGGCTTAAACTAGTTGTATGAATAAAAATCAGTGTACGGCTTATTTATGAATTATTTATCATTGGATCAAAACTTTAACTATTCATAAATAATAATAATCAGCCGCCACACGCGCATACATATTTATTCTTAGAAGTTGTTCAAGTCATATATCAGGTATTCACTAATTTACATTTTTTTCTTTATGATAAAATAACACATTATAACTAAAATTGTGTTCATCATTTTAAATTTATTATATCAAAACATTAATTTTAAATTAATTTCATGAATAATGTTTTTTTTTGTTAAATTTTTGTATTAAATTTATCTAGAACAATTGTAAATAGACATGGCTGTTTCCATCTAACATAAACATTAATAATAGCTAGAACAATATTTAGTTAAGGTAAATATATAAGTAGTTATTTCCTAGAAAATTCTGAGCACTGAATAAAGCTTTATATATTATGATATGTGAATATTAATATTGTTATCTTGTGCTTATAAAAGACGATTATAATATTATGGTAGTCGTCGTCATCATTATTCAAAACGTATACTGACAGATTTATACTTTGGTGTAACGTAGTTCAAAAATAACCGTAATTAGTGTTATTAACACAGGAACTTGGTAAAATATTGACGTTGTTTAGCTGATAATATAAACTATAGTACTATCGAGGTAATTAAAATATTACACACATTTTCAATACAACTAGGCAGAGTGAAAATTTAATATAATTAAAGATAATGTCGATTAGCGCTTAATCCCGATTTACTGCGATATCGGTGTCAGAATTTAAAACGTTGATGATAATGTTTTCTTGTTCGGTGCTTAGGCGCTTATATAACAAATATCGAACGATCACCTCGAATTTATGTATTATGTGTTGTTGATAATAGGATTGTTTATTGCAGTATCTGTTCTATAAAATTATTATATTTTAATTTAATGTTATATTTTTTTCTATGTTGTTTTTTTTACTGTTATGGCAACTTTCATAATACTCATACGTATTGTTATAATTTACAATTATTTATGAGAATAAGAATTCTGTGAGACTGTAATTTGTGAAATATGTCTGTCGGCTGTCACAGAGTCACATGCTTGTATTACAACAGAAACCAAAAAGTCCAAGTTTGTTGGCCGCCTAACAAACTGTTAACATTACTTTTTTTGAATATTTTTTCACTTAAACGAGAAAGAAAATAAATTTGAAATATTATACATTTTTTTCGGAAATTACTATGAAAAAATAAAAATATATTGATCAAGTAAAAAGTTGCCAATGGTCCAAACTCCAAAGACAATGAAATTATTAAAAACCATACGTATACAGAGTGATTCATGGTGCATGCTCACATTTTTTTTCCTTCAATAATCTAGTTATTCAAAATCTGATTTTTTTTTAATTTATAAATATACATAATGGCCATAATTTTAAATTCTTTCAAAAGTATTCTTTCTTGTATTGATGTGTGCTGTACTCATATGGAATATGAAGATATAAACTTCTGTTTTTAAAATGAGAATTCAACTTTTCTCCCTTAAATTATGTTTGAATTCAAATTATCTGATAATGTTTCCAAAAATGTTGACTTATCTAAATTGAAATTCGAACGATTATTTTTTTAGTTTTTTTTAACTTTGTATACCAAGTGGTAATTGGTCCACGGTATAGGGAGATATGGGTTTAGAAGATATGAGAATTATGGTAGTTAGAACATTTAAGTGATTTATAGTAGAACTATCAACATTTATAATTTGTAAAAAAACTCGCCCAAGAATAGCAAATCTTATATCATTACATCTGTTCAGTGTTGTGTTTTATCTAGATAAATTATCTAGATTCTAGATGTTATATTTTAATCTTTTATCTTATCTAGATAAATTTTAAATGTGATACCTATCTGAGGTGTTATCTATGATCAATAATAAAAACATCTAGATAAAATTTAATTTAAAAATATTTATATTTTAATTGATGATAATCAGGTATTTTATATTTTTCGATTATAAAATAATAAATTTATATTTATACATAATTGGTACAAATTTTTATTTCAAATATCACTCATATAATAAATTAATGTAATATTATTAGTATTGGAATATATAATTTAAAAATATTTGTATAGAACATCTTTTTGGTTCATAAATTCTTACATTTATCAAGTTCATATTTTAAACATTCTTAATAAGAAAAAAGCGTGACAATAGATTTTGGCCGTTTTGTATTATCTATGTATTGGTGTCGTCGCTTTGACTGACAACAAAATACCCACATTCCACTCTTGAAATTTGAATCGATCATAAATCAAAATGATTTTAGATTAAAAATAATAAGTATTCCCAAGTATAAAATAAAATGCAATACTAATTTTAGCATTGCAATAACACTATAATATGATTAGTATATAAAATATACATAACACTATAACGGTATATTGATCTTTATCATAGGTTCTATAATTTGGTATACGAGAACATGGAGTTTATTTCCAGTATACCGATGACCAATCTATCAAATTATTACCAGAATTTTAAATACTAAATATTTATAAAAATTATTTGAATAGGTATGCAAATACCATTGTTATTATCATTTTTTTTTTTTTTTTTTGAATTAGGGCTTCAACTGCAAAGGTCATTAGCCTGGTACTGTGTGGGGGGGACGGTTGGTTGGAACACGTTTGTATGTGTGTGGCCAGGATGTGTTGCTAAAAACCCGAATGGTCACCCATCCGAGTGCTAGCAACGACGGCTGGTATGTACGCTCAGAGCGTTGCCACAGTATTATCATGTATTGCCATTAAAAAAAAAAACAGTTAATTTGATTTGTATTTTTAATTGTATTTATTTATTTTAATTTTGTTCAATATGTTAAACATTAACGAATTATTCAAAAATAATATTTTATGTATATAGAAAATATCTAGTCTAAATAATTTTTAAGTTTTGATTTTTGACACCAAATTTTGTGGTGTTCTGAAAACTATCCATTATTTTTTAAACTTAAGTTCAAAAACACTAAACATTTTTCCAGGAATAACATTTATTTGACTTATAAAGTTACATGAATCATGATTGTGATGAAATTCAGATGTGTTACATAATAGTATCTGATATAACACTTATTTTTGTGATAAATACCTATTACAAAAATTATGTATCTTTTTTTATTTTTATCTAGATAATACAATTATTATGTATCTTTTATCTAGATATTTAATAAATTATCTTTAACAACACTACATCTGTTTTATGTTTAAGTAAAAATATTTGTAAGTGTTAATATTTAATGCATTAACCATCAATTTGATAGTGTTTAATGTGATTGGTAGATAAATATGTATTAAGATATATCCTGTGAACTTTGTTGTTAATTTATTGAGATATAATAAATAGTACACTCAAATGGTTTGAGCATAAATAACATTCTAACCATCATAATATGAAATGCACTGGACATTAATGGAACATATGGATAGAGCGGGGTGCAAAAAACTTAAAATATGTAATTTTTTTCCTGAAATAATTGTTATACGTTTTATAATTTATTGTAATATAAAAATTAAACAATGAAACTCATATTTCGTTAAATGTGTAGAGATTTCAAAATAAAAATAATAGGTACTATATTTATAATTTGATACAAATATGTTGATATAAAATACATTGAAAAAAATGTCAGACAAATAGTGTGTCTTATTTTTAAATATAAAAGTTTAGGTAGTTGGTGTATAATAATGTGAAATATTATTTTATATTATTATTTGTATGTGATCACGTGAAGTCAGTAGTTAATAAGTTATTATATATGGTTTTCATTATAGTAGAAACTTCCACTTTCATTATAATTTATAGGTAGGTCCCTACTAAAATAGTAAAATGTAAACAACAATTCACCCATAGCTTTGACAAACTTTTTATTTGATAATATTTAGGTACCTTTGAACGTTTGACTTCTTATTACTTTGGTTAACTTTAACTTTTGATTAGATGTTTACCTCTGCTGGACAAATCTGGTTTCTTAACAAGTCATTTTTTTTGGTTCGTCCACTTTTCATTTATTCTATTGCAGCCAATAGTAACAAGTATTTGAGTCCATACCACGATATCATCTAAAATTAGTTTTAGTAGATTATTACAATAATAAATACTAAATTAATTTATCATAAATGATATCTACAATTATAACAGCTTTTAAATCAATTTAAACATACCTAATACCTAATCATTTAAATTCCTCAAAAATATAATTTTATATTTATTACATTTCCAATTTTCTGCATCTGCTTAATTTCTTTACAACTAATCTATAAGTTAAATTTGGTGTTTACTTCAATTTCAAATAAATGTATGTGAAAAGAAATAAGAATATATCGAGTAGTTATCATGGATTGACAGTTATTGTTTGGTTAATGTTTGTCTGCGAAAAAAAATATTCACAACACGTACCGATATCTATGATAATAACGACCAAAATGTCAATATAAAATATGAATTTCAGAATTCACCTACCTCGTGTAGAGATATAAATGAAATGTGTGAACTATAATTATTTACTTCACAATATTTACGAGTATTCTAACTAAATAAGAAAAATAATTATTTACAAAGCAAACATTCTAGTTAAAGGCCTATTAAAATGTCATATTCACATGGACTAAATTGACATAATCAACCACTACGCCGACTCTTAAGTCACAGTAACCCAACTTAATCTCATTTTTACACTTATCTGAATACCTATATTATACATTGTTATTGAATCTATAATAGTATTATGTTTTAACTTAATGTCTGAAAATTGTTTGATAGAATATTATCAAATAAAATATAGCTTTTATGAAGTAGTATTACGTTTCTCCCTCACGAGTCTAAATCAATATAATATTATTTTTAAATTTATATTTTATAATAATTATTAAGAGTACATCCAAACGAATACACTTTATGATAACCAAGGGTGGTTGAATGTGTTGGAAATGTGCCAATGACATAAATCTTTTAGAGTAAACGAATATAATGTCTAGAACCGATAAATCGACAATCACAAATACATTTCCCAAAAAGCTGATCCAGCGATAATCGCATCACCAAGAGCGAGAATTAAGGGTCCGGTAAATGGCTTGTGCTGCAGTAACTACGCTTGCACACATTTTCTGCTGATAATATTATTAGATTACCATGTATGCCTTTGCCAAAAATTACATTATTTTTCTATTCGTTACATATATCTAATATATTGAGAAAACGGTATTATGCTGTAAGTAATCAAATGATAAATAGAGTATGTATACAAAAATTAGACAAAATGTAGTAACAGAGACGAATTTGCTTTACGAGTTTACGACATCAACAAAAAACATTTCGTTTTTTGTAGTGTAATAATATGATGTGAGGTGCTTTTCATTTGATTTAATTTGAACGAACCATATTTTTACGAGATTATGTAATTTTTTCAGACAGCTGTTCTTCAATACTGACAAGGTTTACAATTTTTTTTTTTAAGTACTATTAGTACTCTGTAATAATGTGTTATGATAACAAATCCATTATTGTTATTATAGTGATAATAGTTCGACAAATATTTAACTGAGTTCTATATTATTACCATTATAAATATATTACCAAAAAGGATCCAAAACTTTAAAAATAACCATACTAATACAGTTTTGCGTAAAGCCTTGGAATTTAGTCATGCAGTATTGCTCGATTATAACTAACGTGGTGTTAATTTGATGCATTATCTTTAGAAAACAAAACAATAATAATGAAGATTGCTAAGCCAACAGTGTTTTTGTCCAAACTCAGAATCCAAAATAAAATTAATTTAAACCAAATATTATCAATGAATGCAATTCTTTCAATCACCATCTGCATTGAAACATGACTATCACCGTGTAATTGCTTTAATCAATATTATGGAAAAACGATATTTCAATTTGCATTGCACCTGCAATCGACGACGATTGTTATAAAATATAATGTTAAGATTATTTCACAAGAAAATATACACCAGCTTTAAGTTTATATACTTTTTCATTCGAAAAAAAATATGTGTATATGACTATATCTATATTGTGTAAGTTGTGTCGAGTAAAACGCTAGCATTTTTCTGGTTTCCAGAAATTTGTTAGATTATATTATCGGTGACAAATTAATAATGAACGATTACAACCAAAAATTGACCGCGGTATGGTTGATATTCGTTTGATAATGATAGCCAAAATAGCTAACCCTCTCCTGTACTAAAATAATTATCTTTTCATCAAATTTATTTAAAACTGAAATTTGTATGATATGATCATGTTATCATTGTTTGTTAAATAATTATTGAAAACATGTGCCATTAATTAGGAGAGGTAATAATTATAGAGGGGATTTTTAATTGTAACTGTCTACTGGAGATGGTCACAAAAATGAGTGACCGGTTTGTCACCAAAGTGGCCAGTCAGGTGAAATTAATTTCTTTTTTTATCATCGATCGTAATTTTAAGGGAAGATAGTCACCGATTACAATAAACGAATTTCTGGAAACTAGTATTTTTATCCAAGGCCGGACATTATTCATTCATGTTTTATCCCAGCACCGGTATTTTTCCCACCATTAAAATGAAAATGATAATTATTTATGCACGATAAGAGTACATAAATAAGCATAAGTAAGTGAGTACTAAAATAAACACTGAATGAACTAAATTTTGCTTCAAAATATTTACTATATAATATTCTAAAACCATAGATAAAATGGCAATATATTATTGAAATAATATTATTACTGATCGATGATATAAGCGATTATTGACTATCATACTACTATATCTAATAAGCAAATTATTATTCTAGTACAAAATGCGCATTTCCAATTCCATAGTGTTAGTGAGAAATACTAAAATGCAATAATGTAAAACAATTAACACTTTTTGAAAACTCACATCTATGCACATGTGTCCTCCACTCTACCACCTTTATTCTGGTCGCAATTTTACCAAACTTTTATAAACGAGTATTGATTAATTTTTAATCACAAGTATTCAGTTCTCAAATCAGTTTAAATGATTTTTGCTCTTGAATAAGTATTT
The DNA here is from genome assembly GCF_001856785.1 of Myzus persicae. Lineage (NCBI taxonomy): Eukaryota > Metazoa > Arthropoda > Insecta > Hemiptera > Aphididae > Myzus > Myzus persicae. Next base: position 118,026 of record NW_019103970.1, read on the forward strand.
AAAAATTTGAAGACATACGATGTAGGTACGTACATATTTTGTCAATATCAAATTAAGAAAAAAAAAGATAACCTATTAATAATTTAGTTTATACCATGCATTTAAGTGAGTTTAATATTAAATGTTTAAAAAAATATATATTTGAGTTACAGTAATACCATCTGCATTGAAATATTACTATCACCGTGTGATTGCTTTAATCATCAATGAGGAAAAACGATATTTCAATATACGATATCGTTGAGTACGAGAAAAAAACGCTTTTGGATCGATACGATTTATTCTTGAGCCTTAATATCTGTTGAGTAGATGTGCATTTTACTCGTACTTCTATAAATCAAAACTTTTGTGCAGAAAGAAAAAAAAATTGAGTTAAATAATTCTAAGTGCATGGAAATGTTTGTATTATACGGTAGACAATGAATATTTAATTTATCGTCAGTTTTGTATTTCTTTTCCTATAATATTTTTTACGCATACTAAATAAATATTTATTAAATCATTTAATATTTAAAAATTGAATTTAAATGTATAAGCTGTGGTAATAGACATTAATATTTTAAAAGCATTACGGTTCAAAAATATGTAATTGATACTAATCCTAAAAAAGAGTATTTAAATATATTTTGCATAGATATTCAATACGGTCTCGAATAAATTAGAATACCATAATATCTTTAACTATTACAAAGAAATATAATGAAAAATATTTTGAAAACACTTTTTTACAACCCATAATCCACCATAATCCATAGTGCTTCAAGTGTATAGACGTAAAAATATGTTTTATATTTATAATATGTTTTATATTCATCGAATGTTATTGAGTAGGTATTGACAATAATAGTTTTTCTTATAAGTACTATTTTTTCTATTTTTTTTTTTTAACTTCTAGAAGCCTTATGACGTAAGAGAGCTACCGCAATCATAATTTGTCAAGCTTTCTCTTATTATCAAAATAGGTAGGTACATTTATTACACAAGAATATTCTAAATTGGAATTTAAATCTCTGAAAACAAATTTACTAGAATCTCCAATCATATTAAACATGTTTTATCATTGTGAAAAAATGTGTTATATAATATTAATTAATTGACATATTATTTTATAAGCCTACTACGGTTGCATTTGATCAAATTGTCTCGCCGATTATCAACATAAAATATTTTCAGTTGAACACAACGAAGACATGTCATGTCGTTTTGTTATAATATGAATCATGTTCTCCGTCAATTTATGTTGTATTACTATTATGACATACGAGTTTATTTTCTTTATTTATGTTGATCAGAATTTTTTTTTATTAATTATACCAGTGTTATTAGTGTCTCGTAGTTATGTAAATATGTCTAATTATTGTATCCTTTAACATAAATAAACAAATCACTAATTTTAAATTTAATTATGTAATTATTGTATACATTTATTCATATTGTAATAAGACTATGTGTCTAGGTGTAGTAATTATTATGTTTCTACACAACCACAGTTCATTCACTGAACCGATAATATTAATATAATATAGAGAACTATGCCTAACGACAAACAGCTACATCTAACGAGTCAGTAGTCACCGCAGCCATACAATAAGAACATTACACAAAGTACAAACACGATTGTCATATTTATTTATATCAACTACACATATTATACAAGGTGTGTCGTTGTCACGAGGTGTTTTTTCAAGTTTTTCTAATTCAAGTGAAACAAATATAATTTGGATAATTTGTTTGAATTTACAATTTTTTAATCGAAATTATGTATTAACTCCTATTAATGTTGTGGTAAATAGTCGTATCACATATCTAAATAAATTTGTTGTAAAAAAATACTAATAATTTTTAATGAGATTTGTTGATTGGTTAATTTTTTTTTACTTTCGCAATATATGTACAATCATTGAATTATTACACTCAATAGTCATAATTTATTGAAAATGTTTATTGGCTGGAACGTATATTTTAAGTTTAAAATTAATTTTTTGCGTCGTAGAAAAATACTTACCCATTCACCGAGACCAAAATATATATACGTTATTAAACTATTCAGGTTGATTTCTCGATGTCGAAAACAAAGAAAATCATAATAATATACTCAATAGACGAGAGAAAAATAATATATTCCAACAGAATTGCAGTACTTGAATGCATTACCTACACATTTTCAGTTAGTCAAGGATCATGATCACGAATTTCGTAGCAAGTGAGTTGAACGGACTTGACAACTCTCATTTGTTTTTACCTCGTTTTCAATCAATATTATACTACCTACATCCATCCGATGAACGAGCTACTGGTCTTCTGGGTGTCACATTGTTGTCCATCGGTTCCTATGTCTAGCGACCTAACTATGATAATTGAAATGACAACTCTAAAAATCATAAAAAAAAAATGACTGTAGCCTGTAGGAGTATAATATGCATTGTGCGTGACCTGTAATGATATTATATTGTAACGTTTTGTCTGATATTTTATAAGTGTAGGTATAATTCAAAATAGGTCAATATTTAAAGAATAGCAATGGCCAGAATAAATGTGATATTAAAATCAGTAGTTAAAAAGGCTCCAGACAGTATATAGGGCTGGAAACTATAAAAAAAGCTCAGCATAATAATATTATAAAATACGTTATATTATCAATTCAATTAAATATTTTGAGATGTTGGACTTCTACAATAGCAATATGAAACAATTTTGCCTATACACTACTTTGTGTAACTTATAATGGTTTAAATATAAAATATAGTTTAGTTGGGTCAATAATATCTAACTTACACAAAGCGTCGGGCCGTCCAAAACTTGCATCGGTTGTTGTGAATAATTATCGTAATGAGTTTGATGATTTGGAATTGTTTCCGAATAGAGCTCGGCAAAATATTAACACAAGAATAATTTAACATTTTAAGTCGATAAAGGCAAGACAATTTCACTATTTTTTTAGAAACTATTTAACGTAGGCATTTACCATATTATAAAGAACTACGAAGTGGGATTTTAGTTCTTGTCTTCTTTACGTTGACTTAGGGTACGACGCCGAAAAATTTGAAACGAAATAATTCTCTCGACACGAAATTTAAAGTGTTACCAACCAAATGTCAAAAATAATTTGATTTTTCTCAAAATGGTCACTCTAACTAATTATTCTTCGTGTTGATCCTATAACGTATATAATACAATTCTTAGTAGTATTGTAGTATTAACCGAGGCGATTAAATTCAAGTTTATTTATAAAACAATATTAATGAATAATAATACATATTATATTGGGGTAAGTAAAATATTATTATTTTATATTTAGATGTTTCATAATTAATGTGGAATAGTGAGACTGAGTGTCGTTTAATATAATATACTGTAAATTAATTCAATTTATACATATATCCCATATTAATATACTTACCTACATTTGCGTTTATTATTACTAATAATATTGTCTTTTAAGATATTTAATAATTATTAATTATAAATATCGAAACGAATAAACGATTACAGGTTGTACTTACATCAATTATTTTAGTTACCATAAACCGACAATTACTGGCGTACCTTTAAAATTATAAAATCAACCAGAACGAATAAAATAGGATAGTAAAATAAATAAAGATAGTAAATAAATAAACCATTTTTCGCTTAGCCAAAAGATTAGGACATTTTAAAATCACTTGTTCTATGGTTAGAATTCTATTTAATTTTCTGTTTAAAAAAAGTTGACACGTGTATGCTTAAACTGCTAGTAAATATTAAAATTTGTATTGAAAAATGGGTTTATAAAAATTGTCAAAAATTTGTGTTGATTTAAATGGAGTTCACAACTTTTGTCCCAACCCCGAAAACATATTTTTAAAAATAAATCTACACAACATATTTCTATTTTTTAATTTCTTATACACCCTCTGTAACCAAATATTCATAAGTATAGTAACTATACTTAAAATGATATAATTGGCTAATGGACAAGTGGTGTTGTGAAGATACTGACGGTGTTCTGCTGGCCTGTGGTGATTAGCAGTTCAGTGCCCCAATATTATTATATTGCGTGTTGGATGTGCAATTGTAAGTTTTCCTTGCACGAGCCACGAAGTATACGTGTTTGCGTCAAATTAGGTTACTACTTACCAACAAGTTAGACTGTTCTGTACTTTTCGCATTCCGATAACTGTCAGTCAAAATATAGTCATAGTATGTGCTTCTATCATGTATCTGTATTAGGTATTAGCTATGTGTATTATTATATATTATATATATTACAACATATATTATTATTATTGTCTGGTTTTACGAGCAGCAGCTGGTATTGTTGACCGATTAGTACATTATTCATAATATACCTATTACCAATCGGTAACAAAGGTTGATTACTCATGTACTCGTATTAATGATACATATTGTTGAGTTACTGCATATTTCAAACGATCAGGCTTCAACCGAGGAATAATTAATTCAACATACAAATATGACTGGAAAATCGAAAAAAAAATATTAATTTATAGAAATAGTCATTTTTTATATAACACTTAGTACATATATTGGTTGCGAATTGTGTAAGTTAAAGTTTATTAATATATCATTAAATGCAATAGTTAGTACTACTTCTATCTGTTTATAATAATTATTTTAGATTCTAAACAGAGCAATATATGTACTTATTGGTTAATGGTTATTGGTTTTACAACGATGTGTGATTTTTATTTTTTGTGATTGTCATAACCTCATTGAGTGTTAAAATATGCTTCAACACTGTAGATGGTTTCTCATAGTTGTTACTCAATTGCTTTTATTTTTTGATTCAATTACTAAAATAATGAAATATTGTTGAACTTTGATTCCTTGAATAAGCTGCAATAAAATAGCAATCAATTTGAATTTTAGCATTCATATTGTTTTATTTTATAGTTAATAGCAATATATTCTTATTTCCGATCTGATTGATTCCTTAAAAAAATAGAAAGATTAAATATCATATTTTATATTCTTAAATGTCAAATTGTCAAGCCACGATATGAAGCATGTAGTTCATAAAAAAACATCCATAAATCATCTGATATGAGACGTCTTAAAAATATTTTACGTTTTAATAACGTTTTTATTCAACATGAATATTAAAATCTAATCAGATGATAAATGACTATAATAATTATAATGATAATAACAATAATAACAATAGTAATTTCAAGTATAACATAATTTTTAATACTTTAATAAGTTCACTATTAGGTTATATTAAGTGTCATATTTTTTTTAAAAGTCACTTCTTTGAAAGAAAAAAAAACTATTAAGTTAATTTTGAATGTAATCAATGAAAAAAATAATGTGTCTCTTCATAAACATTTTATTCACATAAGCAGATTATCTTTATTTTATAATAAAAATGTAATCATTAAAATGTGTTAACATTAATCTAATCGGAATAAAACATTATAGTTACATGATTCATTATTATAATTTGACTTGTTTTATTTTTTAAATGAATGATTGATAATAATTTATTCGATAAATAAATTAAGGTTGAGTAATGAGTGTATTATTATGAATAGGGATATAGAGTAATAAAAATGGAACAGATATACGTACACGTTTCAAAACATAAAACGTAAATAAAGTAACTAGGTGAAACACTATAAAATAAAATTTCGTTCACCCGATTACGAGTGTTATAATTTATAAGCCATCAAAAATGATGAATCGAGATCAAGTATGGCATCTAAGTATACAGGGGTCTGCGTACACGCGTGATTATCGAGTGCAAACACACTGACGACTCGTGGATCACTAAACAAAAGCAGCCTGCGGAACGGTGTGTTGTTTTTCTAGAAAGTGAAATATTGCACTTTAATTTTTTGAAAGAAAGTTCTGTTATTAATACTAGGTGCATTTTGAAACTTGATATTTAAAATTGAAAAAAAATATATTATATAATATTATATCAGTGTTCAGTGTACGACACTGAATGATCGACAAGCAGTTCCCACATCATTGGTCCAGTTTTGTGACAGTAAATGTATTAATTTTGGCCTTCAAAACGTGTGAAATCAAAAGGTTTACCCGATTTTGCTCGGAAACGTCAACTATTTTTACGATTTAATTTCGAATCATTATTCTTGATAATATGATAAGATTATGAAGAACAAATGATGTTTTCCCCAAACTGTTCTTTTAAAAAAAAACAATATGTACTTTTAAATATTCAATCATATATTTTTTTTTACCTTACCCATGATATTTGTCGTTATTATTAACAGTATAGACTTTTGAAATACGTCAGATATTATTATGTTAAATGTAACACCAATTTTAACTGTAGTGTCAAAAGTAATACCTCGTAAAAACTATGCATAGTGTAGGTTACGATTGCAGATGTGAAATTACACAAAGAAAGCCACATACTTACGATGTTATACTACGATGGTCCTAATGATTTATTTTTTTTTATTCTATAACTTCCTGTTAATCACATATGTATAACTCGTAACATACGAATAAACTATAAATAACAATAATTCAATGTATTTTAAAAGTTCACCAACATTTTTCAGTGAATAAATATTGAATAAATTAAAATTAAAAAAGTATAGAATGCCTTCTACATTAATACATTATTATATACAATATTTAACTAGAACTTATATTGAACTAAATATTTAAACTAATCCAAACATTTACAATACCTACATTCTTTAAGTTTTTGAAATATATTATTGGAAGTGAGCAACTGAATTTTGTATAGGAAAGACGTTATACTTGAATTCTATTTACTGCAGTCAAGAAGTAGCACTAAATATTATATACTTTGAAGCTAAATTAAAACAATAATAATGACAAGCTGCATGCAACCATAATGTAATACGTACCTATGTAAAGTAAAAAAATAGAAAAATCAAACTATTTATTACATAGTTTAATATAATTATTAATTATTATAATATTTGATTTCAAATAAATCGACATTTGGTGTTGGCTTTTGAAATTCCCAAAATGTTTAATTGTTCTTTTACAAAAACGTTTTAAAAATGTTTAGGGTTAAATATATAGTGGCGAAGCCACTATATTTACTGAGAAGAATAGAGTGGTGACACATTAATTTGTTTTTCTGCTGTTCGTCGTTATTTACACTGTTTTTATTTCGCTGAACTGTTCTCTGTTATTGGTCTGTATCTGCCACAGAATAGTCTATGGGAAACCCTTAGTAAAATAAATTTAATGTAGGAATGGGGAAATAAAGGCTTAAGTCAACATAAATAAGATGCATTATATATGTCTGTTTTGTCTTACTATAAAGTAGGTAGTAGAACCGTAGTATTTATACTTTATATTAATAAAACTAGAAATATCATCACGGCAATGTCAATAATATTAATAAAGATGCTTATATTAGGTACGTATTATTACCATATATACAGGTAATTGATTAAATGTTATCGTAATTTTATACTCTACCGCTTCGGTCTACTTAATAATAAGTATTAATTAAAGTTATCGATTTTATCACCAATATAAATTATATAACCACAGAAATTTTTGCTTAACGTGTTAAACGTATGCGAATTTTGTGCTTAATCAATAATACACAAAACAAAATATAATAAAAAATAAATATAAAAATTATGATACCTATTGAGACAACGTACAATTAAACCCTTGTGGGTCCAAAAGTACTAACACTCTATTGTGTTGCCTATTAAATTTGTAAATTATTTATTCATATTTTACTACTCCCATAAATACTTCGGTAAACGTCTTCTTCATTGTTGTGTGATATAAGCTGTTATAATGAAGTTACCATCTAAACTTAACACCAAGAATTAGTTCGTATAGTCTCCATGGTTGTTAACTGGGTTCCTCCTTTATGTGAATTTCGCTTTTCTAAGAATATTTAATCCTTTTCAAAGCTGCCACACTGTGCTATTGTTTAATAAAGACGCGGCCAAAGAACGGTGATAATATATAGTAACAAGTTTAGTTTTATATTTTTTTCACTAGAATCTTCGAATAGTACTAGGTATTGTTTTGATTGCGAAAGTAAAAGACCTATTCGCGAATCTTCCAACATTTGATAAAATTAAGTCGTACAGTGAAAGCAAACAAAATAATATCAGAGTGTAGAAAACCACTGAATTTAATAACTCGACTAACATATCACACTTCTAGAGTGTGATTAAAAGAAAAACAAAATCAACAATCAAACCTCATATTATCATGACGATTACAGTTAAAATATGGACAATTACCTTAATAGTTTTAATTAATAAAGCGGGTTGGCTAAGTGAATACAGGCGGTTCATTACATTTCGGTCCTTGGTAAATTTACAATAAAACAATTCAACTAACGATTTCGACAAGGGGCCTAACTCAAAATGGATAGTTATTTAAGTTTTACTCCAACCATTGTTGTTCAGCAGTTTCAATTTTAGACTCACATCAGTTATATCTAACCTTGTTAAGATAGTACCTTCGTCCTGCAAACTAAAATGTAAAATATGGTTTTATATAATCCGTGCAATAGTGGCACCCTCGCAAAGATGTTAAATCGGTTTAAACCCAAACGGCTCTTTCTCTTTGCTTAATTAGAAATATAGGCGATTCTTAGTTTGTTTAAAGAACATTAAATTTCAATTTCGATACTATAATGTCGGAACAATAAAAATTTAATGATGGCATCCCATTGTAATATTGCATTAACTATCGTTTATAAAATGTGTATGTATCGAGAATTCTTCACAGTAGGTACCTACTAACTATATTGTACAAAGTGATTAAAAGTAAACACTCGTGTTCTCGGAAAATATTAACGTTTTAATTATAATTTATTGTTTCACAGAGGATTATTTATCAGAAAATTTCAAGTTTGTATAAAAATCGAATTTTGGACTGGTAGTTTTAACTTTTAAGTATTAATGAGATAAGTTGTGCGGGTTGAGGAGTACACCTCAAATTGATGGACCACTACTTTACTCAACAAAAATTAAAAGCATACTTATAACTTATGACATAATATAACCAATTAACTAATCGTTATAAATTTATTTGTGAATTAAAATTCTCAGAAAAATATTCTGCTTCAACTAATTAAAAAAATAATAGCATACAAATAGTTGGTACAACTTAAACGATTTTGTTTTCAAAAAGTTTATTTTGTACCTACCTATAACCATTACAAATGACGTATAAAAAAATCATTCATACTCAAAGCACCTATCGTATAGGTAATAACATTTCATATAGTACGCCTGGATTATTTTTAGGATTTTCCATCGATATACTCTATCGAATTGTATCTTTTAGCTATATCTCGCCCATTTTCTACTTGGATAATTCACAACAGATTGGTATTTAGTACTGTTAACTTCCATCAATGCAATGTATCTACTCCACTGCAGTATTAGGTATAGTATGGGTGATGGTGATTTGGGGTTTATGCGGTAACGATGCTCGTTATAATATACCTACGCTTTGTTTCAATTTCATAGTTTATCTCTTCAGGTCATAATTTATATTATTAATTACTACGCTAGCATCTGCTGGTGGTGGATGAGAATGCATGATCAAGTACGTCATTATACGCGATCGTATAACGTTCACTTGTACTATGAAATAGGTCGGGTGGTTAACTCATATTCATAACTTACGGTACCTACCTAAGTTCTGGAACGAGCATTATGATATCGGTGCAATCCTGCGATGAGAATAATATAATATGTAGGTGGGTACTTGATAAATTAACAAATGTTTAGCTCATAGTTCAATAATATATCACTTAATTAAACGTTTAACTTCTTGGAACATTATCAACACGTCTGCACCTCAATTAATGTCTTAAAACGAAATTTCTTGAGAGCAGAAATGAATGATATTTATTATAATATGTTTAATATACATGTACATTATGTATTTCGTATTATAGTACATATGTAATCATAACCATTGAGAACACTACTATCATTGAAAGCAGTATCTAAAAATTAAGTATCTTTCTAACATACCCAATGCAATAATGGCTTTTGTAATTTTTAAGACTGTTATTCACATTTCTTAAATTTCATATTCAAAAGGTAAACTACCCTCATTAGTCATTTCAACGTATAAAAATCGAATTTCAAACTAGTAGTTTAGTACCAACTAATAAGTAAAACTCGTACAAGTACCTATTTAAACTTTAAATTAAAGAGTAGTGGAAATTATGCGAGGTTCTCATGCCACTCATACCGGTCATCTATAATATTATAACTTCTGAGCTAACTTACTACATGTTTGAAATTACATTTTTATACATTGACATTTTCCGAAAAATATTATGCCTAGGAATATGAAGTTAAAAATGTATGCCATCAATAAAAACAGTAATTAACTTAAAAAATGTTGTTTTGAAATGACTACAAATTATGTAAAAACAATTTTGAAATTATTACCTAATGCCTATTTCATGAGGGAATAAGTGTTGACCTTTTAAGGTTCAGAATCAACTTGAAGGAAGTTACTTACGTCGGATGACACTGATTCTCGGAACTCAGATATTCACGCCCATGCGCATGAAAGAACAAAATATATTAACACCAAGTTTTTAAATAATGTATTTATACATCAAATATGTAGTCCACAGCCGAATAACAACCTACGACACAAATTAAAATGTATTATGTTCACATCATTGTGATGAAACAAAAGGAGCAAATAGGCCTAAAGATATGTATGAAATGCACCTTAAAGTTATTTAAATGTTAGTCCACCAGTGAATACTGTCTATGAAGTATCATAAACATATATGGATAAACAGAACCATTTCAGTTCTTACCGTGATAGTAATTGTGTTTGTAATTATTTCACAATACATAAATTTATAAATTTCAATAGCACAGTTTTTAATTTTCATGGTTTAATTATAGACTAAAGTTGTTATAGTTGTATTTTGTTTAATTTTTTATATCATATTCAAAATATTTAACTATAATCTTTGTTGTATAATACCTAATATAATATTGTTATTAACCTACCCAGAACGTCTGAAGAAATATTGAATTAATTAATTTAAATTTTTCACCGACGATTTAATAGTAGAATTGTTTAGTTGAAACATTGTATATTATATTTTTAATGTTTTACGTGAGGTACAAGAATTATTAATTTTATATGTTATGTGACAGGAGTCAGAATTAGCATTACATTACAATGTATCTACTACCTAATGAAATTTGTTGAAATAAAGTTTAGTGTTGACATGTTACCAAAATATCCTTCAAATAAGTATGTAAAGTAATAAAATTGAATAAACATTTAAATTTTAGAATAACTGGACATTGTTTTAAATATATCCTTTTAAATGTATATTTTATTTTATTTGAATAATTCTATTTATTATATTATATCCTATCCTTCTATGCAAAAATAATTCATTTTTGATAGTAGAAATAAAATGTATTATTTTACGAGTATGATATTATTATCTAAATGAATTTAATATTTAATATTTCTAACTTATTTAAACATAGATTATAATTACTTAAGCACAAGAAATGGGTATTTATATTTTGGAACCCAGACATTTAAATTTTTAATTTAATATTGAATTATTTTTGTTTAAAATAAATCGTAGGGAAAGTTCTATAATTATTTATGTTAACTAAACTAAAATATTGCTCTTTGTAATTTTATTTACTAGTAACTGTTTTTGTGATCATAAAATAGTATAAAATAATTTGTATTTTTAACAAGCCAATGGGCTGGAAAATACTGTTATTGATTTATCAAAAGTTCGTCGGGTCGATATAGATAATAAATACACTTTAATGGCAGTAAGTGATATTGAGTTAAACAATTTAATACCTCTCGTCGCACAAGTAAATGTCATTACTTATTTGTGGTGAAATGTATTTTTTTAACATACAGGTTACATTTTTATAAACATGTAATTATATAAGGTAGATAATCAAGATTTTTAATCATTCATATTTTAGGTTAAATTAATAAATATGTAATTGCGTTAAATTGTATTAAGCCTGAACCTTAGTTAGCAATAAATTTTAACAGATTTATTTAAATGAAATTCAATAGGTACTTTATTTTTATTACGTACCTATCCTATATTTTGTATTATGTGCGTGTAATTATTTTTAACAATATTCAAGAGTTTAACATTCTCGTGTGAAATCAGTGCTATTGTAAATATGTGTTTTGTTTTTAACTTCAACTTTATGCGAAATAGAGAAACTTAAAAAGTTAGTAGGTAACTGGGTTTTTTAAATTCTAAAATTATTGTACTTTTTGCTCAACAAAAAATTGACACATGCTTTTAAAGAATTAGAAATTATAATAAAATCACTTTAGCCATAATTAATACATCATATTCAGTTAAATGTAGCTAATTTGTCACACTCGAGTCAATATTAATAGCCATATTGTAATTCAATAGAATAATATGAAAATCAATAAAATTAAATTTTGGATTCTCGTACATCTTATTATAAGATGGCTTTTTGGGTGTTTATTTCAGATTTAAATGTGAGGGGGGTGTTGTAATTTGATGAAGCTTTGATGTTATGTTAGGATCTTATGAGGTAAAGTAACGGTTAGTTGGATCTAAAAATCTTTTTTTCTCGTTTGTTAATTAGATTCCAAGTTTAGTGAGGTAGTTGCACAAATTAAGTGATGACGCGTTGAGTTTTTAAATGGTTAGATTTATTAATGACTGATTTCTTCTTGCAGCTATCGGTGAAATCTTATAATGAACATTTGTATTTTACACTAGTGACTAGTTCGAATATTTAGCTACAAAGACCCTGTGCCGAGGTGCTACCACTTATCTGTTCTGTTATAAAAAGAAATGGAAGGTTATAAAATAGAGCGTAAGAGCACTCGGCACTTGCTCTGTATCGTAATAATTCTTAATATTTATAAATGAGATTTATGATCACCGAGCTTTTCGTTGTAAATGTTGAACACTAAAAATCTTCATCTCTAAATCAATGCTATAAGCTCAACTATGTTGACCGGTCACTGGTCAGATAATTATTGCATCATAGTTTATAGGAACTAGGAAGGAAAACTGCAGTAAAATCTGGACAGACATGATGTTCATGTGATTGTGATTATCACGGTGCAGCGTAGAAAATATGTTTTTATATTTTTATACTTTTTTTCTTAAACATCGTGGACTACAAAATCCTATTAAAATAATAATATTTCATTTCAATAAATAAAATACACATTTGAGTAATTATTTCTTGAAATAATTAGTATATTTATTTTAATAGCGATCTATAATATATACGATTTTTGCAATTTAAATTATACTTAATTATATAAATTGATAACTTATGTACCTAATTTAAACTTATATTTTATAACATAATAGAATTTTAAATCCTTAATTAAAAACATTGGTAAAATAATATAATACTTAAAATATTATATTACATAGAATACTATAATATATACGTATTTTTAGATACTCAGATTGCGTTGTATCATTTAAAAGTACTTGCGATGAAGATTAATAATTCAGAACCTACTCGTTTAAATTGCAATTAATATAGTATGCACCAATGTTTCAAAAGAAAAATGTTCTGCTTAACAATTTACATTGAAAGCGTGAATCTCCTTTGAAACAAAAATGAAGTTTTTATAGTCAATTCTGGACACTCTTTGAATGGTATAAAAATATAAGTATCTGAGAATATGATATTCGCCGTTTACGTGTACTTAAAACTTTTTATTAAACCATTAGATATTAAAGGATTTATTTGTGTGAGCGTGCTTGGTGATTCACCCTGTAGGTGTATTGTAATATTTTACGTGCAGTCATGTAAATTGTATATTATAGGTATTGGTTTAATATAGTATTATTTTGAAAAGATTTAAAAACTTTTTACATTTTTTTTTATTTAAAATTATACTTAAGCCCTCGTAAATATAGGAGACTCGTAAGCTTTGAACGCATGCATACATATATATATATATATATATATATGTATAGTACGTAGTATGATCATAAATTTTTATTTATTGTACATAGATTAATCGAATGTGAATTTAATGGTCCATTTTAAATTTCTGGCATTCTGTATGGTGTTTGGATATGACCGGAGTATTATAGACTCTTTTATTGCACATAATATTGTAATAATATTCAGCATTCCGTAATACATTACATTTTTTTTACCACTTTTTAACCGACCAATGTATACAGTAACAACCTAATCGCTTGATGGTATTGAATAACAGACAGTCATCATCGCCGTCCGCTGTAAATAGCTAAATATTAAAATATAATTTATTATTATATTTTATTATGTAACATCATTTGAACTAAATCGATCAGCAAAACAACTTTGAAAGAAGTAAAAGAAAATTACCTTTGCTTTTTTCATATAATATACAGTTTGTAGAATCCAAACGGAACAAACGGAATCCGAAATCGATCAATGTAAAATATATATGTACATATAAATAGCTGTATAGTAATGAAGCAGGGTGATTGTCAACGGTTCGGCGAGAATTCGCTTCAAAAACGAGACGAAAGACTCTATCTCCGCAACATTGACATGGGAATTTGCATAGTTTATAAGAGATTGATCACAGTAGTCGTCCCTATGGTTAATTGACTGTCAATGAAAAAACTTTTGAATCGACTTTCACAACAAAGTTTATTTTTCCCGAAAGTTCCATTTCAATTAAATGTAATATATTTACACCGAATAATTCACCTGCGGCGTGCAATTGTGGAGTGGCACAACCATTCAGATACCTCACTGTCCAGGCACAAATCCGATATTAATTTGTAAAGTTTCTCGTTGATGATATTCGTAAGACAACATCATTAATCACAATGTGCTAAATTAATTAATTTTCACTTATTTATTTAACTGCACAAATAGTTGTTAACAAACTACCATATACCAGTGACTCCTAAAATTTTTTTTTGGTGGGCTACGAATAATAAGAAAATACATTTAATTTAATTTTTTATTTTATTTTATTTTACTAGTTTAATGATATATTAGTACAAAAAAAAATTAATTTAACTGCCTTGAAAATAATGATTTTTTTTTATACATTTTGTTTCAACACAAAAATATGTTAGAGGACACAAATTGGACCACACTTGCGCTTATCGACCTTTTAATATGCTTTGATAATGTTAAAATACATTTTACGAAGAATTTCACATAGTGAGTATAATTATTTAATGAAGTAAAACATATTCGTATAATGTTATTTTAAACGTCTTGTATAATTTTAATTTAATAATTGATTTTTTTCAATAAAAATTTTATATAAATAAAATACGACAAATGATATTGGTAATTGACTCTCAAGTTTTCATTTATGCTAAACAAAACATTGATGAAATGCTTGAATTTTAGATTATAAATGCAACAGTTTATATGTTCCTCGAATCGTTACAATAAAAGTATAATAAACAATAATTAACACCACGAAGCCTTCTTTAATGGATGTTGCTCGAAATTAATGGAATATAGTTCTCTAAATTGGCATAATGTTTAAAAGTACTCAGCATAAATTATAAAGAAAAAATAATAATGAACAAAGGTAGATGACAGATAGAGAGAGAAAGTGAGAGAAAGACAGAGATATAGTTACCTTGAAATTAATGCAATTTTTAGAAGATGGAGTTTACAATAATTGTATTTCAAACATGAAATTAAAAAAAAAATTCTGTTTCGGTACTAAAGGAAAAAATTATCAAGATTGATAATTGGAATACATTATCGTTGACAAATTGGTTACAATAACCGTATACGTATATGGCATAAAATCTAAAGATAAACGAATATCATAAGAAATTATTATTACATTTTGCAATTTCAGTAAAATTTGAGAGTACCTTTATAACTAAGCTCCATATAGAAAAACTCCAGTGATGTGCACAGATAACTTAAATATTATCTAGATAGGGTATCATGTAATGAGTTGAAAACGTATCTAGATAGATAAGATAACAGATGATTGAATTCAAAAAACAGAAACATACAGATAATTATACAGTTTTTATCAATTAATGACAATTTATTATAGCAAAAAAGCAATAATCATTGCAGATAATTAAATCTAAAAAAATTTAAAATGTATATTATTTGGTTTTAAACATACTAACTTTGTGAACTAATTGTGGCTAGTTGTTTTAAATTTATAATTCTAAGTTTAGGTTTTTCAATTCCAAATAATTTCTTAGTCAAAATTATCTAGACAAGGTGAAAATATACATTGATGTATTTTATTTAGATAAGATAAAAAGATAAATATTTTTATCCAGATAAAGTTAACTAGATAACGCACAACACTGATTGCGGGTTCGAACCACAAGTAAATTATATTCAAAATAATAAAATATATTAACTATTTTTTTTTGTTGGTCAGTTTTCAAAATTGTATGGAACTATAATATAATATGACACCTATGTTTGGATATGATTTTTAATTAATTTACGTAAACCATTCAGTATGATCAGAGGATATGGTTTGGCAATAATCGAATGACATTTCAATGATGCATAAACATTCAAATAGCCAAACAAGTAGGTACGTTAAAGGTAAACATGCTATTGCATTAAAAAATATACATCAAATGATTTTGACTAGGTATTTGCAGGTTTATAATAGTATGTTATATATGTGTGTGTGTGAGCCAGTAGAGAGTGTAATCTGATTATAGTCACGGAGGGATGTTACGGATTATTCGAAATTAATTAGTATAATATTCTAGGATTTCTGTACGTCATGCTGAAAACAGAATTATACATAATATTTTCTCAAATACTGCTGCTTATATTGAAAACAATAATTTTGGGTAAATATTTTTTTTTTTGTTTTATTGCGATTTTTATTTTCCCCCGAAGGTGTGCATATCTATTCATTGTAATTCGATTTCTACTTCAAAACACGATTTATGATCAAAATGATTTCATCCCGTATGTGGTCATCAGGGTTTATTTCACAAATTTCATGGATTTTATTTTGTTTTTGCGTATAGGAATTGACTTGGGGACATCAAACTTTCATAAATCGTTAAAAAAAATTACCATTTTTATAATTAATTGTTTACCTAAATCTGAAAGTAAAATTGCGTAAAAAGGTTCCTTATTTTTAACCTGTGTAATTATTATAAACCTTATTGTTTGCTGAACGTAATAATATTGTAAGGTTTCGAATAAAATGAATTACCGGTATCTTTAAAGTTTGCTATACATCTAACAAACTTTTTATACCTTCACCTACTGTAATATTTTGTTTTTCAGAACTGTTAATTTAAATCGATAGTTCCGCGTTGGTAGTTTTAGTACATAGGTAGACCTTTTTTGGGTCACGTGCCAAAATTGTTAATTAAAGTTTCAAAAAAAATTCACGTAGGTACCCGTAATATTTTCATACGTACCTATACATACAATTTTTTTCTCATGGCGGAAAGAACTTATTATCATTTTTTAATTTCAGTCGTATATTTTGTACGTCTTAAATGCTTAATTGAAATACAAGTAGCATTTGCTTTATCCTACAACAATGTATTGATTATCTGTTTTGATTTGAAATAACTCATTGTGAAAAATAAACTTTCACGTGAGTAAGTTGACACGTGAATATTGAGATATTTGGAATGAGCAACTTTCTTTTATCAAAGTGCAAATAGTATTCCTGAAAGCAGTGAATAGGTGCCAAACTTTTAAAACTGGTAACTTTATTATTTAGAAATAATAATAAAGCATTTTTTTATACTGTTTTATTTTTTTTTTTACTAATTTTTTTAAAATTAAACGCTAAGATTAAACAACGACAGGGCCGTAACTGGAAATTAATTTCGGGGGGGGGGGGNCCCCCCCCCCCCCAGGTACAGCCTTGAAGATGAAATAAAAATATTTTAGAGTGTCATTAAAATTTAGCTCACGCTTGACATAGCTACGCCATCTCTGATTTTGTTAAGGTAATATGATATTACGATAAAATTACATTTATATCCAAATAATTTTTTAGAAAATGCTTTTTATAATGACGCGGAAACATGTACCGGATGAATATCATACCAGTGTATCAGATTGTCATATTATAAACTGTGTGAACTATGATGATTATCCTTCGATACTGATCGTTCGTCAAAAAAAATAATACTGCACTGTTATGCTATGGACGTACGTCAAACGCTTCTATAGGACCAGTAAAATATAACTTGGACAACTTTATCTGTATCGATTCAACAATTCTGTTCTCAAGATTGGTTCGTGTAGTGGGAATAGCTAACCAACTACTCCTTAGCTGCAAGGTAAAATTAGATATGAATATCGATATAATTAGCCACTTGGTTTAAATAAACGATGTAGGCATGTTGCAGTACTGCCATTCGGTATAACTCAATATAAGAATAAACAATAAGCCGACAGCATTGAAATATTCCCAAACAACATCGATCCTCTATATATGACATTTCTAGGACATAGAAGAATCAGTAGAATTTATAGAAGATAGCTTTAGGTTTATAAAAATGATTGACTAGTTATTATACAATCTACTGCTGTCGACTTTCGCCCGTCGTCGCTTATTGGTTATTCCTAGCAAGAGGGAATCATTAAATTGTCATTTATTAGGTTCCACTGTGTTAAAATATGTGTGTGTTGTCATGTAACAATAGTATTCAGTTTAAATTGATCTTTTCAACAACCACCTCGACTTTCACAGAATAAAATATTTATTCATTTAATAATAAAAAGTAATCAATTGATATAATGCAACTGAAAACGCCCTGCTTCGTTGTTAATTAATAACTACTACACGTGTAGACATTCTGCAATTTGCTGAACAACGCTCACTAAACTCGTATTTATATTATTTTGTGCATTGTATGCATATAAATTAAGTGTGTGTAATGAATGAGCTTTTATTTTAAATGAATATCGACTTAATCGAATTTGTAGAGTATGCATACATGTGCGCTCAAAATGTACACTGACACGATCACAAATCAGCGAATACGATATTTTATAGTATATTAAATCTTTGGCGATACTCTCTGTGATGTACACTTTGATTTTTTTTATCAACTTTGCCAATTTACCATTTGCTTTGAACACATTTAATTTTGATGCATTCCACGAACGTGTACTGCTGAAAATTTAAATATTAAAAAGTGTTTTCAGAGTTTAAGAAACTACTGCACGATGATCACCAAGATGAAAATAATAAACGAGTTTCAAAAGATCATTTTCTGTTTGGTTAACAGTATTTATGTTTTTTATATTCCTTTGACACTGGTTACCGAGATGTATACTTCTGTCTTTTCAGCGAACCGAAAAAGAGTATATTGTATGTCAAACGAAACCAAAATGTTCGTGATTGACTTGCGTATTTCGAGCGTAACCAACAGTATACGATAAAAGCTGAGCAACGTTTTATCCAAATGAAATGCTTTTATTATTTCAAGCTGCCATTTGTATTTAATTTATTTTACTGCTGGAATATGTTTTTTTTTCGCAACGAGTATAATATAGGTGCACACAAATAAACATAATATGAAATATGTCTTTTTATTATTTATCGGAAGCAGTATTGCAGATATGATAATATAATAGTAAACCTGTATCATAACTAACTATTTTTTTAATGCATTTGAAACACATTGGAGTTTAAGTGTGTTCGTATACGAACACTAACTGCAATGACTGTAATGTGTATTTATATTATTATTTTTTTAGTTTTTTGTACAATAAGCATTAAATATTTTCTAGAAATCTAGAAGTAAAAGTTAAAATAGTAATGTGTGTTGCATTTTAAAATGTATACGAGAGGCCGGAGATAGTTGTCACAATGTTACAAAAACTCTGAAACTAGATGATAATTATGTTTCTTACATTATTTACTGTATAGCATATGTATTATATTATTACAATGAAAATAATTTAAGCTTATTTTATATTTTTATCTCGGAAATTCGCTATAGTTGTTTGAGAAATTTTATGACGATAATGGTGAAATTTTAGTCTGTAAATATATTTCATATTTGCCATTTATTAACTATACCTAACTTTGTTACTAAGTTGTGTAATTAAAAAAAAAGTTTAGAGTAAGTTTGCAATATTCTTTTATGAAAGTCTAAATTAGAATTTTGAAAAAATACACCAAAATCACGAAAATGTCCAAATTATTTAGACTCTATAGAGTTATAACTTTCAAACTATATTATATTTTAAACGCCAAAAAGGCATTTTAAAATGCAAAAAAATAGGCCAAAATTAATTCAACCTGGATACTGCATTATATTGTATCTATACATATGGACAAGTGACCTTCCAAATACCATGACCACCTGTTTATAAATGCAATACTGAACTATTTGCATATAAAATGTATTTGTTTTATTGCGTAGGCATTATTTTTGTTTAAATTCATTATAAATCATACGGACCATTTACAGATGAAATTGTATTGTTATTCACAGCCCACAGGGCGATCACCGAACGATTTTAAGTTAATTCTTTTCGAGTAATATTATATTTTAATCCACAAGTCCAGTTACACCAAGTCGACCCTCTTCTTCGTGTGCAGCCGATCGGTCAGTGGCAAATCTGGTGAAAATTATGACTAATTATTGTCCATCGCTGTATCACATTCTTTAAGTGGCGCGACTGTGAGAGCAGACGCAGGAGCAGGATGAGTGGGAGGAAACCAAAGACTGGTCGCAAGACCACTGTAGTCCATGATGTTGACGTGACAACAAACATAAAAGGGTTGGATGTCACAAATTAAAATTTTTTTTTTTTAAGATATGTAATCTGACTTAAAATAAGTTTATTATTTTTTTATAGCCAGTTTTCAAGATTATATTTTAAATAATATGACAAACAATACTTGAAAAAAAAACAATTGTTTTAAAAACAATAAAACATACTAAGAACTGTGACAACTAGCCCCTGACCCCGGTCTTATATGTATACCTAACCTAACCTACTATGAATTTAATGAAGTTTCACAATTTATAAATAATATATTCAGCTGTTCAAATTACAAAACAGTTATGCAATTTATAATTGTACGTTTCATTGTTACAATATGAAGTTGAACTAAAACATATATATATATTATATATAATCAAACATTTGTACGACTAGGATGACAAGTTGAGCCACAATAACAGTTATGTTGAATGATATGCCTACAAAATACGAAATTCTATGTTCTCTAGTTTGTACATAATATATATTAATTGACTAATCACAGATAACTGCAATATTGGTGGGTATAATTAGTAATTACTTATTTATCTGTACCAATTTCTATACCTAATAATATTTGTATGCATTTTAAAGGAAATCATTCCCATAGTATAATTAACATTTTTTTTTAAATTTAAACTTTGAGTAACAATTAGTTAGTATTGGAGAGAAAAATTTAATTAATCAATATAAAATATAAGTTGTTAACAAAGAAGAAAAACAGTTTATAGATTTATAAAGATAATATTTATGATAACAAAAACCTGGTACAAGATATAAATAAACAATTTAATTAATAAATATAAAATAATATTATTATAATGTTTTTGCATAATAAAATTGATTGTCAAATATCAACATATAAACTCCCAAACTGCACTTCTGGAAACGATTTATGTACCTAATAGCCCGAGAAGTACTATAATATAAAATAATGTTGTCATAAATAACATATTATACTTAACTACGTATACAAATGTTATGTTTTAATAAATATTGGATTTTGAATAATGCAAAAATCTATTTCAAATATAAATTATTAATTTTAGTTAGGTATTACATTCACAGAATTAGGGCTACTAATAACCGTTATTAAATAATCTTTTTGCAACTTGTCTAAAGTATAATCAATGTAAGTGATGAATTATTATCATTATTATATAATTGTATTAATTAAAAACTATTGAAAAAATTTTCGATTACATATTATATTATAAATATTTTAAACACGATTAAAAATATAATTGCATACCTATCAGGGCTTTAACTGGAAATTAATTTCGGGGGGGGGGGGGGAAAACCAATACCCCCCCCCCCCCCTCCCAGATACGGCCTTGATACCTATGTAGTTATAGACTAATAATAAGTGTTTAAATATTTTATATATTTATACACACTAAATCAAGTTGTATATGTTACAGAAAAAAAAACCGTCTATAAAGTGTTAATATTTTGTATTCTATAGTCGAAGTGTAGTAAAACTCGTTAGAATCTTGTTTTATCTGTTAAACCAAGCAGCATCAATATATTTCATTTAACTGTAGCATAATTTAAATAAGATTGGTTCCTAATATATTGTTAAATAATTCCATGTAAGATGGTATTCACAGAGTTTTTAATTATTTGTTTTCTTCTAACTTTTGTAGAATGAATAAGAAATATTTTTATTAATTCTTAAAATGTTCAACTCGTAATTATTTCTTTTATTTATTGCAAACATGCTTTATAACACTTTTTTAATGAAAACATGATATAGATATGATAAATTCCTATAAGTATATATTTGTTTCTCGAATGTACTACGTAGCACAATAATTATTAAGTAAGTAGGTAAAATCAATGTTTTTATTGAAAATCAAAGTTAAGATTTAATTAGCGTAAAATGAAGAGTCAAAAATAATTGGAATAAAAAATTAATAATGATATTATAAATATTATGATTCTAAAATATTATTGATCTGGCCAGTTGTCAATAATAATGTTCCAGAGGGAATAAAACTTCAAATTCAGAGGCTATCAACGAAAACTGATTACCATGAAACGATAGTAAAAATACTTTTAAAGGTTAATTAATGGTGTAAACTATGAATTTTATAGGTGTGCTGTATCTACTAACATAATATATTACTTTTTTTATGTTATTTTTTATAATTCAAAAAAAAAACATTTAAAAACCCATAATCTAACCCATAAGTACGCCGAAAAATAAAAAATATTTTAGTAAAAGAAAATTTAATAATATGTTCGGGTATTTTAATTTTTAATGGATAATATACTTTCATGATTTTTAGATTGCCTTTTTAATATCATGAATTACAAAATTATAAAAATAAAAATTCATTACTTGTATGGTTTTATATCATTGAATGTTTTTCACGTTTATGAATTACAAAGTCATAGTGCCTTAAGTAAAAAAACCATAAAATCAACCCCCATGCATAAAAAAACGTGAATTATGAACACTTAATTATACATAATAATATACACTATTAATTATTGTTTTTACCATTGTTTTCTTTTTATTGCAGCAAACTGTATGACTGCGCATAGATCTGATTATGTGATTAGTTTACATAGATCTAATTACGTCTCTGATTAATGCAAGTAAAATAATTGCCAATTTACAGTGTAGCTATGTTTCTTGTTGTCATTCACATCCCTCACAGTCTCTGCCCGTGTAAACATATAAATTACGTCATCAGTCTATCCTCAACCATTACTCAAATTAAATCAAAATATTATATTTGAGTGCAGTTTCAATAAGATATGAATTAAGGTTTTCTTAAGATTCGATTATTAATTTGTTTTTAATACGAGTATTGACATGTTTTAAACTTTTTATAATATCTTTAGCCACTGCCAGCATCAAGAAATCCAAAATTATATCAATAAATAAAGTTTTGAAAACTTTATTTAAATGCATGAATAAATGTAGCTTGGATTAATCTGCAATAAAAAATACCACGATGTTCAGATTAATAATGCGAATATAATGACTATATAATTTATATTGTTCAAAGGTTAGTCAAAATGTAGCCAATAGCCATAATATTATACATGATGTATTGAGTAATGGTAATCAGAATTAAATATTTTAAAACAAAATATACAGAAACAATTTTGTCAAATTACTTTACAAATCATAAAGTTTGAAGACTATTTAAATGCAGTGATTAACAATCCGGAGAACCTGTACATTTTGAGAAAATGGAATAAATTAAGAAAAGATTGTAACATTAATTAGTGTGGTAAAAATAGCTTTTGAAAACTATTTTTAATAATATTGAATTTATATTATGTACACCAAGTCACTAATCTTCGAAATTCACCTAATACACTTACTTGATCTAGATAACAAGAAATTATAATCTTTTAGTTTATACATTACATTCATTTTAATAAATAATGTAGAAAGCAGTTATTTGATATAATGAATTATTATAATGTCGAGTAAAACTTCAACATATTAATAATATGTTATTCTTATTATACATTACTTTTATACTTGGAGCATTTTGTCGTCGTGACATATTATTATGTGGGATTTAAAATTAAAATTTGTTTAATACCTATAGGTATACTTACTGTTTAGTGACTTCTGATTACAGTCACATTTTTAGTCTGACTATTTTGTTTCACATCAACTGAGTGGGAAAAATAAAAACATATTATTTCCTCCATACGAAAAACATGACAATAACATAGTAAATTACCTACTTGGATTCTAAAACTAGGAAACTAAGCAGTCATTAAACTGCACTGCAAACTTTTAAACTGAAAAATATCCACTTTGCTATTTATAATTGTGACACTTATAAAAACAAGGATTCACTTACTCTATCTGCAAAAAAAAAAAAAAATGGAGAAAATTGAACACTGTTAATTAGTACCTACACAAAATTATTTTTAATTACCTAATCACTTTGGCTTATCATATTAAAGTATGAGCTTATGTAAAAATAAAAAAGTATGCTCAAAATATCAAGTTCCCTACAAATAAGTTAGCTCTGTTTCTTGAAAAAAACAGTTTATGTGTGAATTGAACAATTATTATTTTATAAGTGTTTTTGTTTTATTTATACATATGCACATAATTATTCTAAACATGTATTTAACTGTTTCTAAGTCCATAAATTGTTTATTTTTAAAAATTTACATTTTTGTGTAACAGAGGATATAGGTAACAATGTTGGTCTTAATTGAAATCAAAACTCGGATAAGGCATTATAGAAAATAATATAGGTGAAGTTAAATTAAAATCGTGTCGAAGACATTCAATAATCAAATAGATAGACAGTGTAGTGATTAAAGAACCGACCAATATTTACAACAAAACTGTAATAAAAAATAAACGGTTCAATGATTTCAGAGTTGGTATACAATCAAAATAAAAATAGTCTTGCATTTTTACCCAACATTGTTTTATAAAATTTACGTTTAGAGTATGTATGATTACTTACTACTGTAATAATTAGTGACAAGTGAGTTTTTGTATAAATATATGGGTTCCTACGACTCATACTGAAGTAATTAAATACTTCATGAATGATTTTGAATAATATTATTTGTATTTATTTTCAATATAAAAACGAACTATTTCTATTTTACATAAACTATCAAACAATTGTGTACAGTCTTGTTGTTTCTGATGTATGAACAATTAAGAGCATCTCATTCATTGTTGTATTTATCCATCATAAATTTAACTATTAAAGAATTGTGTATCATAGCGAACAATGAAGTCAAACAGTACTGTTTATTAGTGATTCATTTGTCATCTACACTCTATAGTCTAAAGGTGCTATGCTACGTTGAACGGTTTTCTGAAAACTGTTGACTATATCTCCAATGTCTCGAGAGCAACGTTCATTTGGAGAGAGGCACCATATTTGCCCTTGTCTGATTTTAAAAGCATCCCGATGGCCCGGGGCCCAGTTGTTTCCGTTTACCCATTGTCATATTTTCCCAAAACATGCCTCTTTTTATAATATTGTTTTGAGTACTATGAAATGATTGTCACAATGATAAATTGGCACTTAATTCGTTATAACAATAATAATGGTTGGAATAAATTTATATTTAGACGCATGGGTATTGGGGGTAAGTGCACAAAAGTTGGTATGTATGTGTATGTGTGCGTGTTTTATGAAAGAAAGGGAACATAATTTATTTATATTTGCTCGCGAGTGGGGTTTTTTTTAAGTCACTCATTCGGGTGGTAAAAACGTTTGCTCTCCTTATTAAAAATTTAAACGGCGTCAATGCTTGAAAGTGTTTTCACGTCGTATAGTCACGTGAAATTCGAAAATATCAAACGAATTCGAACACTGGCACCCGCTCTGGTGTATAGATAACCAACAACGAGCCGAACTTTCACGTTCTGTTTTAAATATCCGCTAAGCGGCGTCAATGGTACGAAATTAGTAAACTCTACAATTTATCGAAGCACAGTAATATTATTACTGGTATTTCGTGTTTTTAAATATACGTCTTAAGTGAGTATTATTCAATCGTTATAATAGTGACAACGTATCGAGATGTACACTGTTTGATAGCAGACAAAATGTAAAAAAACCCTATGAACCTAATAAATATAACATATTATTACTATTCTTACTATTATTATTATTGTTTATATTTTCCATACACCCATTCTCATATTTTCAACCAAGAAGAACAACAAACCTACCATCAATGTGATGACGGCAACCTGTAAACCTATTGTAAATAAACATTTAAAATGTAAATATGTGCACCAAATAATATATATTTTTTAAATCTTATTCAGTACTTTTGGATTAGTGTATTACATACCTATGTTTAACAGATTATTGAAGTTCTTAGTAAATTTTAAGCCCGTGAAAAACGTG
Source organism: Myzus persicae (assembly GCF_001856785.1). Taxonomy (NCBI): domain Eukaryota; kingdom Metazoa; phylum Arthropoda; class Insecta; order Hemiptera; family Aphididae; genus Myzus; species Myzus persicae. The sequence continues at coordinate 144,601 of NW_019103970.1, forward strand.
AAGGCTCATAACCCTAGTTGTCAGAGCTTTTATTCCTAATAATAAAAAAAATATATATATAATATTAATAGGTACCACCATTGATTAAAATACATTTTGTAGGTATATTCCATTCTAGGGATTCTAACCTTGTGATTTCCATGTTTTTTTTTTTGTTCGATGTATTTATATACATAGTCTGGTAGTTATACATAGTTATATTATAAACTTGTCTATGGTTGAGGTCACCGTCGCAATGATGGACTGCGATCTGACAGCATTTCTGACTCTTTTGTATGTTAACCACTATAATATAGTTTCCGATTAAAATACAAATGTTTAGAATTACAACTGCTGCGGCATACCGACTGACACCGATGCCGTTTTTGTTCGCAGGAGTGTTTGGCCACTGGATTTCGCTTCAGCGTCACCCACGACGACCCACCGTTCGGGCAGAGCGAGCCACACGATGGGTGCGGCAAGTCGCCGGGTGACGAAACGCTGCTGCTCCTACAGCAACAGCAGCCGGACGGAAATTGTCCTGAAAAGCCGGTCACGTGCGACTACCTGTCGCCGTACGCGTTTACGGCCAGAAACTCGTTGGGATCCACCTCAGGTTAGTGCTCAGGCACATTTGCGGTTACGTAGAGGTACATCAATTGTCAACCGCCACTGTCCACCAGTGGCGGACTTGATGGCTACCACGATGGTTGATGTTAAAAATCCGTTATCTGCCGAATTTCAAAATCTCAATATTATTATTTTTTTACTATTATTGCATCAGCCTTAATAATATCTGTCGGTTCAAAATCATTTTCTATTATATATTATTATTATTTTAATATATAATCAGTGGGAAGAACACCACAACCTTAATAATTGGAAGTAACCACTTAAGTAACTAATGTAGTAGTGCCTAGACAGGTTGTTCTTTGATCACACTTGAACAAATATCCTATCCATGGAATATGTTTATATTAGGCCAGCCCATCTCGCCGCAGCAAGTATGAGCCGCTGCAAAATTGTATTTTTGTTCAAAGTTTCACTCACAAACATTTAAAATTAATTTGCACTAATCTCGAACCATTTTGTAAATTCACCCCTCTGTACTTGCTATCCAGATACGCCCGAGCCCGCTGTAATGAAAAACAATAAATACACGAATTTGATATAGCGAAAATATTATGATACATATTTTATTATCAAAAGGTTAAATGTAAAATGTAACTTTATCCTCACTAACAATTAAACGTGCTCCTATTATTATTACATATTGTTATCGACTTGATTATTCTTCTCGTTCTAATCCATATGGAATAAACTTATAATTTGCATTATATTTTTTAAATTTTTCCACAGTTATGGTATGTAGATTATAGTTAGGTGATAGACATATAATTAGTAAGCATACACGTAGTAATAATCGTATTTGGTGACATGCCATTACATTATTAGGAACCTACCATTAGTTTAAATTTGAAATTGTTTTGTAAAATGATGTTACATAGATGGATGATTATTAATTTATCGTCAAATTCGAATTTATTTATTTTTATTAAAAAATATGAAAATTTAAGTTATAAACTATTGATAAAATGCATTCTTTTCCAAATCAATAAACGTATAACTTTTTTTTTTGTATAATGTTCATATTATAAATTACCATATTATAGTATAAATTATGATTATTAGCATTTTTCCAAAATTATATTTAACTGCTTTACCCAAAAATTGTACACGCTGTGACACATATAATATGATGTGAAGAAAAAGAAACCATGTAAAAATTAGTGAATAATATAATGTACACGAAACACATGTATTAAAAAAAAAAATCAGTGTTGGATAATTTAACAAATTTGTTTAACTCGTTAAGTCAAGTGCATATAATTATAAGTAAGTTTAGTTAATTAAAAAAATAACTCCAGCTACTGTTTATTGTATCATAATAATTATAATAGTTATAGTTATATTTGTTTATATTATACCTGTCACTGCCTGTACAATAAATTACCGAACTTGATTGTTTTTGTTTTGTTGCACAATTTATTAAATATTGGCAAAAAAAAATATGTTCTTTTTCTATAATAATTGATGCATTAAAATTTAAATATAAAACAAGACACATTGAGTATTCATATTTTGAAAACAATATAATTTATATCAAGACATTTTAACTATAAACCGATAAATAATTTATATTATAATAATTTATACATGTACAACACCTATAAGTTTTCAACTCCATTAGTGATATTTACATTTTTATAGCTCGTCAATAATGTCGTATTTTAATTTTTAAGTTTATTTTTGGTTTTCTTTTTTGACAGGCAAGTTTTCAAACACAATAGCATCGAATTGATATATATTTTTTTTTTATTGATAACACCCGTGTCCAACTCGTGAATTTTGCGAGTTCTACATAATATAACTTACGGTTTCAAAGATGCCACACCGTATTTAACCATCGGTATTTCTCTGTCCTACTCAAAATAATAAAAAAAAAGGTCGCATTTTCACCCTTGTGACGTGCAATGTCCCTTTTACACGGTTTAGCTACATTCTTCGCCCTATACCATATCATCGATGTCGAAATTAATCTCAAAGCTTATGAAATATTTGGCCTGATTTTGTATAATAATAAAAATATGTACAGTATAAAATACTTATAATATTTATACTGATTATATTGCATATATTGTATCAATTCAAGTATTTAAATTTTAACAAACCATTCAGTGCTATATGCAAGTTGTAGGTACTTAACGCTTTGACAATATTTTGTTTTTTCTCAAGTCTAGACTATAAAACGGTATAATACCTATTGGCTATTATAAATCCATATACATTCTTGTACCTTTGTTTGTTTGTCATTAATAAGCTAAAAACTACTGGACCGTTTTTTAACTAATCTAAACAGGTAAAACTCGTTTTTAACTCGTTATATCAAAAGATTTCATGAGACTCGAGAGACGAAGATTATACTTTATTTGTTCAATAAATAATCCCTATTGGTTTCTACAGGGTTGATCACCAATGAATATAGTTTTGGCTCATAAAAATCAAATAAAGTTTCGTTTATTTGAACGGTAGCCATTGGTTATATTGCTATACTAATTATAAAATTTCATACAGCTTACAAAAGAAAATAATATACAAATTTAAAGTACATTTTATGTTTGATATTTTGAAGTTTGATTGAATACCAAATACAGTTAGTAAATAATATGGAGTAATTATAATTCTTCCTCGTGATTTAAATTTCCAACATATTATGTTCATTTATTTTTGCGTACATTTAAAGGGTGCGCAATAATTGCAAGTGTTAAGAATGTAAATGTCTTTAATTTTAAAATAACATAAATAATTAAAAAAATTGATTTGGTATTCGTGACAAAAATGCAAATTATGATTAGATTAGGTAGAAAATAAGTTATTCAAACTATGTCGAGGACACCTTCAAAAATATTTTGAATTTAGAATAAAGGTTTATTTTTACTATTTATAGTAGTGATACTATTTTTATAAATTATAGGTACCTACCTATATAAATAACTTGAAGAAAATATACCGAATTTCAAGCCGAAACGGTTGAAATAATATAAATTTATTATATTTTAATATCTGCATTCAAACAAAACACGTATTTAATTTCTCCCTCTAGCATATTTGATAGGTACTTCAAGACTCGATTGTGATCCTTACAAGATATTATAACGTTGAACCTTTTTACATGCCTAAATAATAATATATATATATATATATATTTAATAACAAATCCGTACAGCATAATACACGAATATATTATGCTGCGTCGCTGCTACAACGTTTCGTATATATGTTTCTAATTTCAATAAAACAAATAAGTAGGTATGTAAAATTTATATTTTTTTTTGGTAAATAGGTCATGCTTATCATGTCGTGATATCAATAATTAAGACGCTAGGTCAAATTGCCAATGCTCTCAGAATTGATAATTCTGCAGGAAGTTGATGTTGAATATAGTGTAGATGTAGGAACTGCACCCTTACATGTTCATTGTTCATATCTATTCATCCGGACTTCGTACTAATGGAAAATAATATTCTCAAAATACGTCTCCGGGACGTCATTATAAACGTTATTATTATATTTCCATTGTACTAGCTATTATATTATGTCTGAACACTGTACAAATATTAACTATACCTACTATTGGTACGGTGTGCACGTCGACAATATTAATGACGATGATATTAATAATTAATATTCACCAGACTTTGTGTCTTTGTGGACAAAATATGCAACAAATGGAAAATATTAAATTTAAATTTAAAAATCGTAAACGATTTTCGTACTCATGAACATAGAAACTCGTGAAGACTGAAGAGTCAATCGAACGAGCAATATTTTCAAATACACACGCGTCGTCTCGATACTGATAAGTACTTACTCGATTTCCCCGGAGATCCGTGAAACCTCTTTACGATTTACAAGATAAAATATTATATTTGATGCTCAAAAAATTATATAATTAATCCTTTCATAATGCATTTTACACGTCAGTCTTATTTTTATTTTAATCAATTTGTTTTCGTTCTTTCGACAACTTGTAAACAATAATAATAATAATAAATACTAATAAATAATACTAATAATAATAATACTCGTGTACCTTTATCGAATATATAAAAAAAAAATGATATCGAAATGTATATTTTAACTGTGACGTGCAACATATTATTATGATGACATTCGACTATTAATTCAACTTTTTTTTTATGTATAATTTACATTTTACATTTCTATTCCAAATAAAAAACATAACATTTCATGACAGTAGAGAATGAGAACTATAAATTGGTCTACATAAAGTGCTGGGTAATTTTTTTCTTCCAGTAAAAAGTTAACAAGTTTAATTTTAAGCACAAGAAAAAGAACTATAAACATATTGAAAACTTACTTCCGTTCTTACGTTAAAAACAGTAGATCAGCTAATTCCTTATTTCGCATTCACTGTTCGTGTTTAATTCAATAATGAAACTCAAATTTGTATTTTATTATGCTAATGCTTTATTTATAAAGTAAATAATACTTTTTTTAGTAAATGTACTATTTTAATGCACACCATTATTTTCCAGTGTTTTTTTTAAACTTTTCGTTCAATTTTATGCAATTAAATTTAAATAAAAACTAATTAACTAGTAATAATAAATACGTATACTTAAAAAAATAATACAATACAAATGTCAACCAATTATATTATTTGAACATCACACTCGAGTATACAAACCTTTTGTTATATCTGGGTTTAATTTTGCTAGCACAATTTATATATCAAGTTTTAAACTAACACTACAAGTTGAACATTATTAGGTGCAACACAATTTCAATTTAATTGTATTATATCATTAACAGTGCATAGATGCTTCTAGATGGGGCTTTAAGATTATAGAGATATAGCCTCCCCCTCCAAATATATATTTCGGATACTTAGTCTAGAAAAATGTTTCCTTCGATGGGGCATCCAAATTGGCCAAGAACTGTTATATATACTACATTGCCGCAAGACTTTCTCAAATGTGGCAAATTCTTATATTTTTGATACCATTTAAGGAGTATAACTAAAAAATCAGAATTTGTAAAATTAGACGTTTTCAAAATTCAATTCAATTTTCTATTAAACGAATGAAATGATATAATATAATTATTTATACTGATTTTTTTTCTTAAATTGTCTTCAATATTTTATTCCACGCGTTTATTACTTTATCCCCCCCCCCCCACCCCACCTCCTGAAGTAAAACTATGGATACGCCCCTGCTAAAATATGTGTACTGTGTGTATATCTGTCATACTTTTATGTTCATTGATTATAATCAAAAGAGTTTACTATTGTACAGGTTGTATAGGCGTGTCGCGTGCGTACTGCACAGGAGTTGAAATATCCAAAACGAGTGATAGCAATCCATTGAATAATTAACGCCGAAATCGATTCACTGCGGAAACTATTACATAACGTTTCTTTTTTTTTTTTCCGTTCCTGCAGCTCTAGCGTTCTGTTTTTAAAAGTCTGTCGCGTTGACAGCCAGCTATATAATAGTCGGCCGAGGTTTTGAAAATATAATCGGCCACAGAAAAATAATATTTTTTTTTGATATACATGTACTGCGGTCGATGGCATAGCAAAACGAGTATGGCATAAGGGTATAATATATTGTGCTGCTCTGTCAGCCGACGAAATCCCATCACGAAGAGAATTGCGTCACAGATTTTAGTACCTACATGAATGCGACAGGGTTGGGGGGGGGGGAGAGAATACCCGAATAAAAACATAAAAACAATGTGACATAAAAACAATCGTCCCGTTTGCCGATAAGATTATATTATAGCTCTGGAGGGAGACTGTAAAGTAGTTTAAGAGGGAATACACTGCGGGTCCTGAAAAGTGTTCCCGAGGGATATCCGTATATATACGCGGGTGCGTGGACATTTCTAGACTAACGGCCGCGACGGGGTGTCTGCGCATAAAGGTCGTTCACTGTATTGTATTATATTGTGCAAGTCCGTCGGGCTGCGACGGCGATATAATAATAATAACAAAATATTATATAAAATCAAAAGCGTCCGGTGACGTGATGCCAAACTTGAAATTTTTCAGAAACTCTCCTGATATTCCACCCTCCACCCCCCCCCCCCACCCACACAAACCTAACACGCCCAACCCGCCCGAAACCCGATAAAGGTATTCACTGCAGTATGCATGTTTTTAACTACCCGTCATAGTGAATATTTACTAAAATATACTAAACTATTATCCGTCGCAGGCCATAACCCGCCCACCCACCTGCGCTCCTCGGGAAAACTCGGTGACGTCCGCCTCTCGACTACCCGCCCTCACCTCCACCCCTTCACCGCGCACTGAGAACTGTACGCTCGTGTATAAAACGCAGTAGACCGTCAATTATATTATTATTATTATTATTATTATTATTATAGAGATAGGCGTATCGAATTTTCCGTCGTCTGGTCCTTTGATCCCCTGTGCTTTTGGATTTTCTAGATTACACGCGGAGAAGACGGCCGATCACTTTGAAAATCGTCCCGAGACTGAGCCTCCCGTGCAGGAGCACTTCGGCGCCGACAACCACGGACGCGGACTGGCCTTTCACGAGGTAACCGACCTTATCGCTATTTATATCTCATATACGCCTTCCTACCAACTGCCTTTACCCAGGTACCCGATAAGGAACGAAAACATATTACCCTACGATATTATGTACTTTCGCCCGTTTTTCATTAGCATAATATGACATTATACGGTGTGCACGAACTCGCACGTGACCGTGAATATGATGGGCGCACCGTGGCAGTTCGATATCGCCGGCTCTTTTCAGCTCAACGTCTATTTTATGATTGTTATTTCAACTAATGGCGTTTAAACGGACGGATGAACGTCGGACGTTAATCTGTGCAAACCGATTAAGACTATGATATTGTATATACCTATACTCATAGGTTAGAGGTAGGTACACTAAATATTAGTGAAACGTGTAATGGTAAAATAATTTTACACTCGATATTATGTATTCAGAGACCGTAATGCCACAATACATCGGTGGTGGTGTAATATAATAATATTGTATACCTATATATAACAACAGTATAGTTTTTGTAGAAAATTTTTTTTTAATAGCAACATGCACTCCGGGTAACCGATAATAAGGAGTTGGGTGGTTTGTTGAACGATTTGTTGATATTTCCGTCGAGATTATTTTGGTTCACTTTCTAAAGTAAATTTGATTTCAACGAAACACAATTTCTCGGGGTTTATTATCGTACGTAGGTACACGTTCTCGGGAAAACCGAAAATTATTATAAATAATTATGTATGTTTGAAACTGTGTTAAAAATGACTTTTTAAAAAAAAAAATTGTATTTATACATAAAAGCTATTGTGAATTTCCAACGAAACCAAAAACTGCTAGTTCTTCAGTTGCCGAAGACTTCCACAAAATTTTCATACAGACGACAGTGCATATTTTATATTAAATACGATTTTACACAATATATAAGTAGAAAAAGTAATGTCGTCACCGTATACTTTTTTTCCGGAATTCCAGCAATATTACCTTACCTGTGATATTCGACCCGTAGTAGCACTATAAAACTATATTGTAGTTTATTAAAAATTTGATTCTCTCCAAGTCTGTTTACGCTGCAGGGCACAGGCATCAAATTCAAAACGATTGCCTGACGACGAACGTGCGCACGACCCAGTTTACATTATAATATATCGACTTAGGGCTTAGTAGTTATGGTAAACAACGTTGGCAATAAAATAACCGGAAAATTTGTTGCAAAGGACAGTTGAACAGGTGTGAGTGTACCTGGTCAATGAGTATGTCACCGTACATAGTAAATGGATGTGTTAGATTTGAACAAAGTGACAAATAATTTGGATACGAGTGTCGAGTGATACGACCAAAATGGATTCTAACGCTAGGCAGACCGTCAGCTTATAGTTCATATTTTTATTGTATTTATATTAGTATTTTATATACCTTTCAGAAATACAAAGGTTGTTTCAGCTAATTTTCTACAAAAACATATTTTATTCAATATTTATAGTAGTTTTAATATTACTTAATAAATTATAAACCAATACCGACTTACCGTGGACTGGTAGACTGTAGACTTGTATAAGTAGTTTAAAATAATTATTTTTATTTTGAAGATGGAGTTGTGTATAGAAAACAGTAGTTCAAGTATTAAAGTAGAATATATCAAGTGTGTACAATTAATAGCAGTGTTTCAATTATAACAAAATAATTAACATCGTTTGAGGACAAATTTTTATTTTAAGTGTGAATATCAAAATTATGTCATGATTTAAACTTTAAACAATCATGAAAAATATGCGTGGTTCTAAAATAAACTTTTTAAAAATATGGTACAATTTTCATTTTGATTCTATCCCACTAAAACGCAGGTGCCTACCCCATACTAACTATACTGAATCTAATCTGCTACCGGTAACTACCCTCGAAGTAAGTAGTTGAACATTTTATTCTACTCTAATAGTGTTTTCAGGCAACAAAAAAATGTATAAAAAATAAAATTCTACAACCTCACGTTAATTTGCTCGGACTCTAATATCCAATGTTATTACGACTTATTTTTATCAATTCATAATATTAAACAATTAATTTGTAGAATACATTCTCTTGGCAATAATTGATATTTGAATTGCGATTTCCGCGTATCGGTAACCATACTTTTATTATTACCCTGCATTATGTACCATAGGTACTCAAAGCGAGTATGGTAGTTCTACGAATATACATCAAAGACCTATTTTGCCCATTATGTAATGTAGCTTTACATAATACTATGTCTGATCAATTATTTGTATTGGTAAGACTAATATTCTCAAGAGTTCTACAATTTACCACGAACAGGTTGAATAATATATTTCCATTAGGTAAATAAAATGTTTTCGCGAATCTTACACTAGGCAATAGCACTCTTTTTATAGACAGCTATTTAAATGAGTATCAATTCCGTTGAAGGTTAGTTACGTTGATTTTATGTTGCCAATTGACAATAAATCGAATATTTTATGGCCATTTCACACTTTTTGAGCAAGTGATGTATATTATTGATATGAAATTTGATAGGTATTAGTTCGCAAACATATTATAATAAGTATAATAGGAGAATAGTATTTTATCATTACCTTATTCGATAATAATTGAAAACAAATATTGTAATACCATTGAGAACATAAAATTGTTTACAAAATACATAATTTGAAAAAAAATTCCTAGACATTCGGGGTGGTGGGGCTGAGGCTCATTCAACTACCCCTGCAAAATATACGTTTCCTGTAGAAGAAACAGTGCTAGAACAAAAAGGATTATTACTGCTGTTAGTTTTAATATCGCAAAACACCACTAATCTGTATGTTTCTGTTTACTGAACAGTATTTTTTAAAAAATTTTATTTTAGTTTATTTTCGAGGTATTGCAGTTTGAAATGGCTGCTTTAATTTTAGTCTGCATGACGTGGGGAAAAACAATTAAAACCACACGCTAAAAATTATGCAACTTAATACTTATTGTATTAAATTAAACGAGTCTAGTTTATTACTTTATATTCATTTGGATAGTTTTTTAAAAAAAATAATTTTTAATTAACATCGCATGTATATTATCATTATTAAAAATAATAATAATAACAATAATAATAAAAACAGTGTACGAACAGCAAGAAATATTACAATGTTGTATGTTATTACTTATTTTCATACATTTTGTAGAGGGCATTTTATTGTTCGTATGAATTCGGTTATTTTAATTAATGCATTTAAATCGGAAGAGAAAATTAAATAAATTATTAATATAAAATATGTTGTTATAAACTGACAAACAATATTTTTTTTTACTTTTGTTTACAAAAAAATATTGTTATTGCAGTATTGTCATTATATTATTATATCCTACACATACATTTCAAAAGTTTATTAAAAACATAATATTTAAAGTTTCTTATAATACCATTGATAATTATTTGATCATGCTCTTCATACCGACCTAAAAATTAATATTGTAGACTAAACTGCAAAAATACTATACAATTGCTTCCGCTCACGTTCAACCAACTACCCAAATCCCCTAATATCGCCACTACACTCTGACATCATTCCTGGATATCCACCTCGTAGACTAAAGAGAAGATTGTACTTACGATCTAAACCACAATTAAAAAACCAGTAAAAATTAAGCAAATTTCTTTATAAAGTGTCACCATTGGGTGGCTTCTTTTATCACTCGTCTCATGTAAAAAAAAACAACATATACATATATATATTTATATATTTGCATACAAGCTTATTGTAGCTAATTAATTATTACAAATTGTTTCTTTTTTAAAAAAATATATATAATTTCCAGACTTTTGTGATAAAAATATTTAGACGCGTTATGTTTTATTGGAATATTAATCATATATGTCATTCGACGATAAGATTTAAAATAAATCATTTGAACTGGCCTTATTAATACTTTTTTCGTTCTGCAGTTATAATAATTATATAATATGTTCATAAAATAGTTTAATAATAATAGAAAAATTATTAAAACATTTTAAAGCATTTATGTCTTTTGTGTATCTTGAATAATTATCATAAACATTTTTCCGTTATTTTTAACTCGTACACATACATTTGTAATACAACCAAAATTATTGTTATATCAGTGTATTCCATAGTATAAGTTACTCTGTACTCATAAATATAGAATACGTTATAATCTACTGGCCGGTGGCCACAATTTTACTATAATAGATCTGACCAATAAATGCAATCATGTTTAAAAAATACACTTCGGATATCATTATGCAGCTATTGTTGTTCGTACATAAATTTAGTAATTGTAAATTGTAATAGGTATATACGAATCTTTGAATCGTTGTTTTTATGTTGAACATGTAAAAATATTATGATCGAAATACCTCCATGTCACAATGCCTTATTGAGTATTGTCTAGAGAATGTTTAAGTCCCGATTTTCAGTATGAACCGAATATTGTTTACCATTTTTCTAAAACAAATGCACGTACAATACAAATAAAAATGTTTTGACAGAATAGTGGTTGAACGAATAAGCGCCATATACAATTTAAAAATTCATAAATATGATCATTCTATTCCGAAACAATTTGCTTTTAGGTTTTATGGATAATATGGACATTATCAAAGGGTTTATTTTGGTTTTAATCAAATTTTATGTGATCTGGTTAAAGTTTTTGATTTCCCAAGAGTAAAATGCATCCCTTATTTGTACACCATATAATATGATGATTTCTAGTTTTTTTTTGAAATAAAATAAATATGAATAGATTATATCACCGTATCATTTTTCTTGAATTAATAATATATATTTATTGCAACAATAATTTACATATTTGCATGACCTCGTTAACTCTGTGTGCTCAAAACCACAGTTCTAGATGAGTGGGTACGCCCTGGATTACGCCCTTTATACTAGGGATCCAATTCAATAAAGATTATTTTAATTGGATATTATTTAAAACGATGACACATGCGCACATGGTGTCAAATACAAGAGTCAACCTAATACTCGTATGATATTAAACACAAAATATGTTAGGTAGTATTAATTATAATTTTCATTTCATTATTTATGTTACGACAAAACAAACATAAGGAAGAGAAAGTAATTATGAGCTTTAAACATTATAATATGTTTCGAAAATTAAAACATAATATATTCAACAACAAATAAGTCACACTCAGACGTCGACCTAAATTACGAAGAGAATATCAGTGTACCAAAAATTAGTATGAGCCCATATCTATTATGAAAAATATAGACTCGAATAATATCTTTAAAGCTTGCCTTATCGTTTTGGCAAAATTTCAAATTTATAATAAGTTAAAACTGAAAATATATGTCAAACCTTGAAGAATGGTGTTATAGTAGTGCAATTTTTACTAAAGGTGTTTTGTTCTTTAATCTGTACTGAAATTTGGCCGATATCAGTGAACGTATTATCGTAATTGATTGCCTATATAGAACCCCTCAAAAAATGCAAACATGCTGATATCCGCTGAGGAAATCTATGTGCCACTGTATGATTACGTTCATTTTGAACAATAATAATATTTAAGCTGCATCTCAAATAATTAAGTAATTTACGACAATACGGCGATGTACGTATAATAGTTTCCAAAGGAGGTTGATTTGTGGCGAACTTAAAACCAATATAGACTATGACTCTGGTGAATCCCAAAAACGATGGTTTATCCGTCACAATGGAAGTGTAGTTTGGGTACAGTGTTACAATATCGAATGCCATTAATTCGCAAATGAAATGAAATTAATCGTATACAGCATAATATTCTATAGTAATATAGTATATTATTTCATCTAGAGGTACATTGTACACCACGACCTAACTGATAAGTATGGGTACGAATTTTGATACTTAACAGATTCTCAAATTCTGAACATTGTTCAATTGAAGTAACTTTGATCTTCGAGTGGACATAGCTTATACAATTAAATTATTCGGTGTTTAACGATGATATCGGTGGTATCGGCTCTAGTAGCGGCCCACCCCTAATTAGTATGCATTTTTATTTTATACAATTTATCATTATTTAATCATATTATTATTTTCCGTTATGACGAAATCAAATACATTTTTTTTTATAAATTAGTTCTGGATCAAACGTCTTTATTCGTCACGATTTATTTTGTATACTTATTTGTATACATATATTATATTGTGTAAAATGAAGTTGAAGTAAAACTTGTAACAACACTGGGAACTATTAGTGGCTTTTTGAAGAATAATATTTCGATAATACATAGTATTTTGATTTCATTGTAAATTAATCGCACTTTTATTGTTGTTAATATTCAATGAGAAACCTACAGAAATTATATTTTATTCAATGTAAATTCCGAGAATCGGTATAAGGGTGTAATGATTATCTGTGCCGTTTTCTTAAAAGCGAATAATCGATTATTTTTTATTCGCAGTAGGAACTTTTTACCTACGTATTGTGTTAACGAGTCAATGTTGGGTGAAAAACAGTGTAATAATATTAATATGGCATGTTACACGCTACAACAGTGACCTGAGTGCTCTGATGATTTATCATTACTTATAACTCATAAGTAATAAGGTTATATTAAAGCAATATTATTATGCCACACCGCCGAGGTATAAACGAAACGAGACTGGTCGCCATCACTGTCCGAGTCTACGTACTACGTTTAATATTTCGTAAACAGTATAATATTATTATATAAATTTTGTTTGGTATCCAGATGCCGAAATAAATTGGTATTATTACTATAATATTATACGAAGCAACAATATTAATCACCGTAAAATATTACAATAAATACAAACGAATATAATTCAACATATTCTGTTGAAAAAAACTAAAACGCATTTTAAAAACTATAATAGTTATCTGGTAAAAGATCACTGTTTGTCGTATATTAAGATATTTTTTTCAAAGTCCTTGGTAAAACCTATGGTGGTTCACGTTGATACATGAATTCCAAATCTTCGATAGGTACCTAAAAAATAACAGATGTGACCACAGTAATTAATCGAATGGCCATCGCAATGTTCCGGAAATAATTGTACAATGAATCGTTGCTTTAGTATGTATAATAATTCAATTTGGAACATATAAAGTATAATATTATTGGTGTAAATCGTTCACTTGTCGAATCAGGGCTATACAAATATTTTGTATTCATATCCTTACTAAAAGTAAAAAAAAAAATTTATATTTATATTTTACCAAGCATGATCTAATTCCATTAATAAAATATATTGATTTGTGTAAAATAAAAATATTATAATTTTCTCCGATTGGTTTTATCACAAGACTTAATTTTTTTATATTTGATTTTAATTCAGTGTGCCACGAGCAGAAAAGTATCTTAGATATTATCAAGATCTGTACGTCGAGTGCTCGAATGGGGGGGGGGAGGGGAGTCCGCTTTTATTTTTTCATAGATTTCAGCGTTCCCCTTCGCACGACTAAAACTATAAACGCGTCCCCTCTCCCGGAGATGGCTACATTTGAATTGCGTATTTGTGTATTTCTAGCAGAGTTTTTTCCCAGAAAATAGTTAGTGTCAACGACAGTCGGTACGGCACCAATAATATTATAGCTACATAGGTTCATAGTAAGTTATTGACTTGTAGTCAAACATATTTTATTTTCAGAATTTTGTTAGGAGAAAAAATAATTAATACTATTTACTTGGAAAAAAGGTTATCGTCGATGACGATCAATGGGTAACCGAAATATACCCATCATAACACGGTAACATGATATTATTTTGTTCACATAATTTCATTATTCGACGTAATCTCGATTTGCGGAACGAACTAATTTCGCACGGATTCACGGTAAACGCACGTCACAATATCACATATTACGAGAGACTGAACATCAAAATAAATATGTCTAAATATTGAATATTGTTGTGTTAAATTACTTTATTTTGTGCAGGGGGTGCGGGGAACATAGTCGTGTAACATTTTTTCTGCACTAAAATCGTCTCCTTAAGTTGTATATTACTATATCGCTTAATTAAGTTTATCTTGACGAAGTAATAAAGCGTACCTCAGTGGAGTAGCGGGGCGGTAGGCGGATGGTTGCTCTTGGATTTTTGTATTGCTGAATCACGGTTACAGACTATGTAGCCAATAAAATAATATAGTATTTAAATAGCCCCCTCCCCTTGATTGAGCTCTACAGACGCAACTAGCGTACCTAGTTTTACTTCAAATTGGAAAAAAATAATAATCAGTGTGGCTCCACGTGGAGCCCAATTTGAATGTTGTATATTATTAAATATTAATAGTTCAAGTAATAATGATACCTATATATTTTTAATGAATTGGTTATCTACCTTTCAGCGAAAAACTTCATAGTTCAAAAATACCAGGAATTTCAGTCTACTGCGAATTTCATAATTTAATTACAGTAAAATAAACGAAAAATCTCTACAGTTCCACAAAACCGTGGACCCCTTGACATCGACAAGCTGTTGACAACAAATTGGTAACCACTGATCTAGAATATTCAACAATAAATAAATTACCTTACAGTAAAGCATAAACATTTTGATACTTACACAATTATAAATTCTATAAAATATATCATAAATGTCATGTTTGTAACTGAATAATAATAATAATAATATTTCTGGAATTATGTAAGATTTCTGCAAAATGATTTCTGGAGAATATTAATTAAATTTAAACACATTATGGGGATATATATTAAATTCGTATTTTACACTTGTGTAATAATTAATTACGAAATTAATTGTTCTACATCGCACGTATTATGCTATCGATTTAATTAACAAAATAAGCACTCACATTATGCAATGTTAAATGTGTTCGCTTTGGACGATACGTTTCATTCAACGCACGGGACTGCTGTCAAGTTTCTTACAAAATATCGAAAATGTAAACACTATAAATACATTTTTATCCTGACTAAGATTTAGCTCTCCCCATCTTACCCAAAAACAAAGTTAATTGAAATAGGTATTTATTTTTTTGTTATTCTCCATATCACCTACAAGTAAAATAAAATTATTCATTTATTTTTTTTTCCCCGGGAAACAAGAATACTGGATCTCACTGAGACACTCATGTGAGGGTCCAAGATATAACTAATGTTAAAAAAAAAACCAGACAGATAATAATTACAGTGTTCGGTGTGTGTTACATTGGGCTTATTATTGACTCGAGATAGGGTCACTTATATAAAATTAAAAAAATCGATCTACACATTTTTCGCTTTTCCCGGAATCTAATTGGTATTTATAGGGATATGCCGGGGGGGATCCCGTAGGGTTAATTAACAGTGTCGATGATTGCAGTAGACCCCCTCCCCAGAATTAGTGGCGCCTAATATTGTGACCAATAATTGTTACTACTTACTAACCAAGAGATATGAATTTTGTAAATTGCAGTAAACCACAATATAATATAGAAATCGATATTTTATATTTTATATTTTACTCATTATTATTTTATATCTTAAAATATTTGGCAATTTCTTACCACATTCAGAGGAGTCAAAAAATATATATTGTCAGCTAGATTGACGGTCGTAAACATCAAAAACATCGCATACCATTAAATCATATAACAATAAAAAATAATAATACCCTTAATAATACAGTATGGTTATACGTAACGTCAAAATATTTATTTTCAAAAAGTCATTATTTCGGTGTAGATTCGATTTTGTTTTTTTTTAAATCGTAAGAATATTATAATCACAAGAGCTTATTGCTCGTACAGAACGCATATTATAACTTTGCACCTGACCATATGTTTTACAAGTACTGAAGTACACATCAGACATTTTTTAAAATACAGGATTTACAGCGGCAGGTGGAAGAAAGGTAGTGCGTGTAGAATTTGAGTGTGATATTAAAATATTTATCTATTGCAATTATGATTTAAATAATTTAAGCCCACAAGGGGAAACAGTTAACAGTTAATATAATATATCAAAGAAAATAATAATATGAAGTGTGGGTTATTAATTTATAATATAAAACATAAATTATTGTAGAATATTACTTTCTTGATTTTTAATCAAGTTATGTGTGATAATTGAAATGAAAAAAGTCTGAATTTTAAGAACTTCAAAACTTCAAGAATTTGTGTTGAATAGGAAAATAGTAAAACTGTATCTCAGTAATAATGTGTGGTTGGGTAATTAGTAATTACTAATTGGGCTAGCTTTAATTAAAAATATTAATGAGAGCGATCCGATATCACATCGAAGCGGTATAATAATTTGAATGCACAAAAAACGTCGGCGTGGACAGTCCCAAAATGTCTATTTTTTAACTTTTCTCCTAAACGTTGGTAGTTAGAAAGTTTGTTGATAGGTCATTAAAAATGGGTTATCAAGTAGGTATTTATTTAATTTTTAGTTGAAAAAAAAGAGTTATTTTTTGCTAGATTTTCGTTGAGAGGAGTAGATTTCCGAAACTGGAGAACTTATTTTGTTAGATTCACATTAGCTAGGAAATGAGCAATGAAGATTTTAAGATCTTTAATCGTTAATTTACTACGAACCTTTATATCTGAAAAACATCAAAAAACGCCCATTACAATGTGTTTTAATTTTTTTCAAAGCTCTGTAGTTAATTAACTATTGAAGATGAAGTTCTGAAATCTTCATTGCACTTCTCCTAGCCAATGTGAATCTAACAAGACTTCAAACAACAAAATCCGCTCTCCGGATTCGGAGATCTGTCTAACTAAAGGAAATTGAAAATGATTGTTTTTTTGCGGAGCTGTTCACTCTGACGTTTTTCTGGATTCAAATTCCTATACCACTTGGGTGTGATATCGAAAAATATCCATATCAGGTACACTATTCGTTATCAAGTTTAATAAATAGGTAATTTCATAAATAAAATAAGCAAAATGACTTTAATACCTCGTAAATTCAAACCAGTTATATTCAACCTATTATATTCTACTCTAATATATTCTCAATAAATTAATATGTAATTAATAATTTCCTCAAAGTACAAATTCGCCGTAATTATATTGTAATGAAATACATACATATGTCTAAACATTTAAAATCAAGAAAGCTTGCATTCCGATCTCTGACTTGGCAAGCGTTTTTAGTTTTGTCTCATTATCAAAAACAAAAACGATTTCAATATTAACTCCGGGATGTCTCCATTGACGCTCGTACTATTATCATCACTGCCTGCACTTCAGGAAAATCTGCTGGTGCCCCCTCCTCCGCAAGTGCAACTTTTGGACGTGCGCAAAAAGCCGACGGGCGGACATTTCTGTGCTATAACACCTGTCCTCCTCCCCCGCCGCAAACCATTTGGCCCAACACGGCCGTCGGAGCGCGCCCGACGGCAATAATAATAATAATGATAATAACAACATCTCACCGGTGCTAGCGCTCGGCGACGCTTTCCATGTGCTTTTCAGTTGTCCGTCTAACCGTTCGCCGCTTAAGCCGTGCGCGACCGAGTTCGATCGAATTCCGTGCCGTCTCTGTTCGCAGTGCATCCGAGTGATTGTCAGTAACAATTTTTTTTAATAATAACAACCACAGAAGTTTTCGTCGTAGGAGACGTGCAAAAGTGTTAAACAAAATATAATAAAATAATATTATTAGTGTAGTCGTCGTTATACCTGTGAGTGTCAACACTCGTCATTACACATCATATAATAATATCCGGTTCGTATTATATATTACTGATAATAATATTTTATGTCTAGTGATAGGCTGATGTATTACATTTTTTTATTTTTTTCGCCGAGTGACCGTTTAGTGGGCGGGGGTAAGGAGGGTGCCTGTCCGTCATTTACCTACTATTAGTTAGCCTGATCGACGCCGGTTATAATTATACTATAATATTATTATTATTGTTATTATTATTTTGACTTTCCGTAACATTGTACCCTAAGGTACGTAGTACCCGAAAACACGAGATCAATTTAATGCCATTAAAACCATGGAATACGTAATGCTTTGAATAATTTCTGCGTTTTAGAATATTTTAGAATCAATCGATAGTAGTCAATAGTTGACCGAAGTGTGTGCTATAGCCGAACTATTTTATAATAAACACATTATATACGGCGAATGCACGATTAATTTATATCGCATATAAAGTGGTTATCCGGTTTCTTCAAACCAAATAATCCGGGAATCTGTTTTCCAAGTTCTAATTTCGTGGATTTTGCCGGTTTTAAGCCCTGGAAAATTATAATAATATTACATATAATAGTGAACCACCGAAAGTTCGTTACTGGCGATTCGTTATAATTATTTCCATTCAGTTATATTATATTATATCTCTATATGCGCGAAACAAACTCAAAACGACTATATTCAACTCGGCTCGCACTACACAATAATTCGTCAAATAACCTCACTAATCCATTTACCCGATAGGAACGTCATGTCGATTGAGGTTATGGGAAAATTCAAATTGAGACAGTATTGTAAAAATCAGTGTTGACGAGCTTAAGATTATAATGTTTTTAAATACAACCACTTCAGTAGTATTTTCAAACAGACTATTCCAGCTCAATGCTCGCGCAACTGAAGTAATAAACAAAATACATTGTTGACTGTGTTACTCTACGGAATACCGTTTATTATTAGGTACATTTGGTTGGTAATATATGAAAGCCAATGGTACAAATATAAAAGTTTTTAAAAAGATCAGTCCACTTAAACATTTTTGGCATCACTGTTTGGGCAAATCAGTTAGGTTAGTTATTGACATTTTTCTTACACAGATCAACAGATTGATTTTTTCTATTATTTACCAACAAATTTGCAGTACTAGTTAGGTGTGTATCATTGGAATCGTTATTTTTATTTGGATGACATAGGTGATAACATTGTAATATCAATGAGTTGAACTTAAATTAATTAATAAAATAATTTTAGCCACTATTTACGGTTTTGATTGTTTTAGTTGAATCTCGTGTCGATTACTTAGTAGTGAGAAGGTTTCTGTCGACCTGACTCCCGAGAACTGACTACCGAGCACAGAGTTAGATTGTCGTCTACCGATAACAGCCCAACAGGAAATGGTGGTTATGAACTTTTTGACGATATCCTGTTTTCAGGTTGATATTAGTCCCCATACAACTAGAAAATAAAGAGTTTCTTAATCCTTGGTATTGTCATGAATTTAAAACGATAGAAATTATGGTATATAGATATAGATAATTTTAATTTTCAAATGTTCACTTTTTAAACACCAATAATAAAATATCTGAATAAATGTTATGCTTAGATAAATATTATGATTTCGTCTGTATAAAATAATAATATGAAGAAAGAGATAGTTGAACTAAAATATATTTACGTGCAATGCAGATATCAGTAAGTTTTGATAGTAAGTCCCAAAAATGTAATAATACTTTTTGTACAATAAAGAAGATTGTCACTATTTTATTTGAAAATATTTATTGTCGAATAGCATAAATCATACTTTCATTTTTAATTATAATGTTTTTATGGCTTTAAATCTATTACGTCAATTTATAAATTAATTGAACAATAAATGAATGTGATGATCTATAATCGACAATTGTTATCTATAACGTATATTTTATAGTATTGCGGATTTGCTAAGTTAAATCAATGGACAATTAAAATTAATAAAATCCAATCAAACAAACACTTCCAATTTGTTTCATACAATTTCAATAATGTAAAATTACTGATTAAAAACGTCTCGTTTTAGTATTCACACGAGAGTGAACATTTCTTTCACTTAAAAAAAAAAAAATACCCATACATTTGTACCTTTGTGGTTTCAAATAAATTGATTAATATATTTCAAACATACTTTGAAAGGAACATAATATTTGAGAAAATATTATCCCATCAAATATATTAATAACACACAAAAACACGTATGTATATGATATATATGTATATATTTATAATCACGGGATATCTGAATGTTTGTATGTTTAAAGGAAAGCCACCTTCTACGTCGAATTCAATGTAAAAAGCCATTTGAAATTAATTGATTAATTGATGCGAATGAAAATATTTTAAACTTTGGAAAAGTCCCAATATAAATGTATCATATTTTTCAAAGTTTAATTACGTAATGAAGCCAATATTTACATTTAAACAATACATATTTTTGAAAGGTAAATATTTGTACGTGCTCTCTCAATATTAAATATCACAAAAAAAAAAAAAAACAAATACAAGAACATAAAATAAAATAACAGATAGGTATTTTTATAGGCACAGAATTTAATAAAACTGGAAAAAAATTTGTATTTCAAATAGTTGTCGGAGAGTACACACTCCGCCCTCGTAATGGACGTTTATAGAATAAATTTCTTCTTTAGGATAGTAATGAAGATAATAAATCATAATATACTACGGGGTAAAACCTTACATTAGATTGTTTATTTAATAATGTAAATTGCTTTTTTTCTTCATTAAAATAGATTCTGTTTTATTTTTATTTTTTATTTTGTTTCTTAGAAGACAATTTTTTATGAACCTACCTATTTAGTATAAAATAATATATTTTTTTCCCCGATGAACAGTTACGTGATTCTTACTACGACGGAGATAATATATAATGTTCAATTAAAATAATCTGATTATGATGACGATGTCGATTTAATTAGGGTTCCATGCAGAGGTAAAAAATTACATTTTTTTTCGTTTAACCACACAGACACACAACGACAATGTTGCGGGCCTTTTAAAACATACATTAACGTTATTTGTTGACAACCACGGCCGATTGTCTGTATGGAGTCTGGACAACTTATACACAACAACAACAATAATAATAAATGAACAATATAATAAACATAATAATTGGTAGACAAATTATTGCCTAGGATCTTAGGGAGTAAATAATACGTAATTAGTCACACTCCACGGGTAAACTTCTCCAGTCCTTCCAAATAAGTTTATCAAGCACCACTTATAAACTGGAGTAGGTATAGTAAGAGATCGCTTTAACAACGGTCCATTGATGATATAAGACAAAATGCATGCTTAGAGTAAAATAAAACTGACGAGCCATATATTAACATCATCAACATTTTAAAGAAAATAAAATTGCATAACTCAAAATAAGCAAAAACTATACTCTAAACTATGCATAAATATCCAATGTACACTAATGGCCTAGTAGACGAAGTCTTTAAGACCAATAAAAAAAAAAAAACTAACTAGCGACTAAAATAAAGAGACTTGTATTTTTTTAGAAACAAAACAAACCTCATATCGTAACGTCATGTAGTTATATTTGCTATGCAGCTTATTTTGTAGTGTATTGATATTTGTCTCTATCGTGTCAATAGCAGTGAACAGCAATGAAGTAACTACATTGTGTGGTACTTAAAAATAGCTTAAACAATTTAACTAATAATAACAATAATAATAATAAAACTACAAATGACAAACAAATGTAAAAAAATATACACGAGGTACCTATTTCTATATTATACCTTTTCATAATTGTTACAACAAATCGCGTTTGAAAAATCGTACGATTTAATGATTTTAAAGCAGTTAACCAATTTTATGTGTTTTTCGAGATTAAGACAACTATTGTGTTAAATGCAATTTTATATAACACATACGTGGTTTCGTAATAAAAGTTATTTGAAAAGATAAAACCAAAATTATTATTACAGTCATTTTCTCATCAGTAGTTCCATGGTAAGTTATTGTGCCGTACTACTACGAATTACTTTTCATGCTAGCTGTACAACAAGTGTGACAGTATTGGCGCATCGTAATATAATGTGTACACCTAACAAGACAAGACTGCCACAAAATAGTAATACTAAAAAAAAAATCGATTTTAAGTTTAAAACTATGATATTATAAAGAGTCTTGAACATATTATTATGTATTTGAAATGTATGCAGTAAAATACTAATACTTAGTGAATTCTTACAACGTTGATACGTTCAAATATTAATATATATTCTCTTAGACCCAAAAAATTAGACTTGTGGATTTTACAATTTTTTGTAAGACCACCTTGTTTTAAGATAAGGTGAATCGCCTATACATATTGTCTTTGAAGAAGCCATAAATTTAAATATGGTACTATTGAATTCAATATTAGGTGAAATATCTGAAAAGTAAAAATGTATGAAATGTAATACCATCATAACTCTAGGTAAAGGAAATAAAAAATAAAGAAAAATAAGTTTTTATTAATATAAGGATACACCACAAATCGAAATATGGCAGTCTTGCGTATTTTAACTTCTGCGATAAGTTGCATAGATTAAAAATGTAATACTACCCCATAAATTAAACGTGAGGTATTTCGCATTGAAAATTATAATAAAAATTGATAAATCTCAATACTGACACACACATTTTGTGGCCAAATGAGGAGTACTTGATATTTTATATGGCGTTCTTGAATTTCATAATATAGATCGTTTTAAGTGGATACACAAAATCTTTAATACTATTTTAAAATTGATAAATTCAACGACTGTCTTGTTCTATTCGTGTATATGTATAACGCGTACTCGTATTGTAGAAATATTTATTACAACACTATTAAAAACTATATTAAAGATTATATTTTATAACATTCGTCAAAAGCGGAATTCATATTTCCCTTCAATGTTTAAACGTCATTAAATCCAAACCTTTTTTATATTCTGAGAGGAGCGATGCATGTATTACATTATTTTTGGAAATTTTGTGCTTGAATGACTTACCATGCATAAAACTATAATAGGGGGAAGAGAGTTAGGGTTCGATGTTCTGTAGTTTTTTTTGGGGAAAAATAACCGTATGAACCGGAATTCGGCAAAAACCCACCTACATGTTCGAGTTACATTATAATATAATAACTCCGACCGTTTTCCATTTCGAAACATTTTTCCAAAACCATTTCGCGGTCTGTATTATGATCTTTGTTTCATAATATGATCGCCTGCCACCCGTTACATAGAAATTCGGCTGCATCCGAAACAATAAGGGTCGTTGTAGATTTAAGAATTGGCCGTTCACCGATGCTCGGTGCATACTGTTGGCATATAAAAAATAATGATGACAATAATAATAGTAATAACCATTCGTGCGATGGATGAGGGGCACTGCGCGAAAACGGCTAAAGATAAACATTCTGCCTGGAGATTTCGCTGCCCGATCGTAATTATTAGAATTAACTTTGAAATCGTACGCAAAAACACAATAATAATGTTTGATAAACAGCTTATACAGTGCAGTGCTCGTATGATGTACGGGGACATTCACCAAACATGCCCTCTCCATTTCTTTCCCTGGTGATTAATTAATTCGATTATACCAATTTTAGTAATTTTTAAGTCTACTCAAGAGCCATGATATTATTAACTTCAAGTGCTAGCATTTTTTATACGTGTACCCCGATGATACAAACTTGATATTTTTTTTAATTGTGCACAACCCTTTTTCAATCAAAACTGTAAAGGATATAATTTCTTTGATTATGTTGTTGAAGATAACCATATATGTATATTGTATATAGGCCAAAACTCGGAACAGTAGTTTCTGAGTTCTGAGTTATTATACTCGAAGACTACAAAATAACTCCGTGATGATAGGTCGAGACTAATATAATATTAATATAATAATGGTTGTGCCGATTTTCAAATTATTGTAATATAACTTATAAATAATCAAACTTATTAAAATGATACAACAATTTTGTAGCATATTATTTTCAAAAATGATCCAAGTAAAATAAGTTCTATTATATAATTGATCTGGCACTTGAATAGATAAATATTTTTTTTGGTAGCGGGAGGGGTAATTAAAGAAAATTTTTTTTTTTATTAATTATTATTTACTACAATTCGGTCTTTGGGAGGCGCAATTGCCCCTACCACTCCTCTTAATTATGTGCATGTACTCTGGTACTATATGCAAAATTAATATTATGGACTACTGTCCTTAGCTCGTAAAGTTTAACAACGCATAAAATACTCATTATATGATAGTCCTTAAATTATATACAAATCAATGTATGTATTTAGAAATATAGTTTATATGAATACTTGAAATTCTAAAAAATCAGAATTTTAATAAATGCATTTTTTTGACTGAAATGTGGATGGACACTCTAAATGCTTTGTGAATCACACTGCAGTGTATTATTTTTCTATATTTTATTAATTTTTACGAATTTTTAGTCAGCTGCTTGAAACTGGTGGTTGAAAATAATATATTATGTTATTACTTATTATCTAATTGATATTTTGCCATCACAACGCTATTAATGATTAATCTCTGATTTAAATCTTAAATTTGCATACGTTTCCAATTTTTAATTATTTGTTACTGACACAAACTATACATTAATAATAATAACTCTCCGAGTAGAACGAAGTTCCAAGTTTGGATTTCGGACAGGAATACCTTTACTTGTTACAAGAAGACAAATCATTTCATCATTAAGTTTTTTTTTTTATCGACATGATCATTTTACTAGCCTGCATTTTTTCATTGGACTTTAGAATCAACACTTATAGATTAATCAATATAATTCTACGAATCGGAAGGTTTTTTTTATAATTGATTATTATTAATTAAATTGGAAATCATTTTATTTGAAGAAAAAAATACGAAGAGCTACTATACATAATGATTTTTGTGTAAAAAATGAAATTAATACCTTCAACTAAAAAATAATTTACAAATTGTCATAATTCCGACGAATTTCGTCATGGATACTTCAAATGAAGTCAAATAGGTATAATGTGAATGTAATCAAAAATAGTCATACCTATAATAAGGTAGGACTCCAGCAATAATACAGAACGAATATAAACACCTTAAAAGAATATACCTACGTAACTTTTCTTGAACACGAGTTAACGTGGGTTTCAATACACATATTAAGTTTTCATATGACCGTCGACGGACTTGAAACAGTTTTAAAACTAATTAGGAAAAATTTTTATAGTTATCCGCACTGCATCACAGCCGTTCGTGCATAATAGTGTTTACACAGTTGTAACCTAAAATTATGGTGCAAAAAAATACAACATTCGGTTGGTTGGCTAAAACAAATCTACCAAATTATTGTAAAAATACGTAACGTATCATCATGATGACTTAACGACTTCCCATATTATCAGCAATATAACTAATATGACGAACCGATCGTGGAGTGAAAAATGAACATGAACGCACACAATTTCCGTTGGAGCGGTAATATAATTCTTTGGGGGAGTTAGTACATTTAGAGGAAGTGAAATGGTATTATTTTGATTCCTTCCCAGATATTCCAATAGTAAAAATCTTAAATCATCTAAAATAAATAAATAATGCAATTTAATTTATCATAGATTTATAAGATTTTACAACCTTAGGTACGAATATTAAAAATTGTATACATTTTGTACTAGGTATAAAATAAATTTCAGATATTTTTGATGACCATCATTATAAAACTTCAAATGCTAATAAAAAAATATTGTGACAGTATATTTTTGATATTTTTACATAATTGGTACAAGAAATTAAGAACAACTTACGCTAGTCTTTGTAATAGATTTTATGCAATTTACTGCCAGGAACCAACTTCAAAGTTTGAAATCAAAACATTTTTACTTTTCCGAAAGGTGATGACTGACACAAAAATAAAAAATAAAGAAACATACATCGTTGTAAAATCAATACAAATCGCTGCTCTAGGAATCTAAAATGTAAATGTTTTTGGTCCATCACTCGGTATAATATATTGCAACTGGTACATTAAAGATGTTTCGTGAGAATCGATCACTAGGTTTAAAGTTGTACGACTGATGTTGATTCGTCGATAAATCAGAATATTTACATAATTTATTGATCGAAAAAATTATAATACAAAAATACTTTATGTTTTGAATATTATTATGTTTCGATTGACAAGTGTAGAGAACAGAAATCCCAAAACAACTGATCATTTTCCATTCACACGGGCACCGTAATCGTTGTTTTCGATCCCGTTAAAATGTTTTCAGGACCAACGCTTACAGACCTTTTGCACAAAAAATTCCGGGACGTTTTGTTTCGGTTTTTTTCCCTGATTGTACATAAATAATTAATGAGCGTCCAATTAAAATACGGTTTGTAATTGAAGTCTTGTCACGCACACATAGCCTGTGCTGTGCGTGGTGAGGTAATCAAACGAATGTCAACATAAAGACGTACTTGAGCTTAAAAACGAGAACTTAAAGCACAAACCTCTTTAACGTTGCCCACAACGCGCAAAATCTCGGAGAAAGCGCAATTTCATTATTATTACTGTTTTCTTCGAATAATAATAATTGTCGAACATATTTTCGTTGTGTACACCTACCTGTTCTCGGTTACCGGACGTCCGTAATGACGTTTTTAATTGAAATGCTTAAAAACGTTGCCAACTGTCTTATGGCGAACAAGCAAAAACAAAGACAATTACAATAATTGTAATGATTGTGATATAAAAATAACTACTCACGGTGAGGCGTGTGTGTGCAATAATATCGGAAACGAGCGCGCGTAAAATGTGTTGCCGTTTACGGCTATAACTGCCGCACTAACGTCGAGTGTTCGTCGTAAAATGTCGTCACCTGCACTGTGTTATTTTTCAAACGATAACTTACACGCGCGACAATTACCCGATCATAATAATATATTTTATGAGCGATATCCTTGTCGGAACGATCCGCAGTCGTGTCTATTTTAACAACACCGTCTATCGACGGTGGTCTCGCGTGTAATTTAGAACGTGTCGTGAAAATATTACGACATAATATTGTGCGATATTTCTAAAACACACCGACTGTGCATGCGACTGCGATGCGCGTTTTCCCGGGAAAATCAGAAAATCATTTCAGCTCAACGATATTCGATCGGAAAACGTTTCTGTGTCGCCATCGCCGGTCGACGTCGCGTGACGTAGGCTGCACACCAGTGTTTGCAGTATTTAATATACCTACGTTATGCCGAAATCAATGCGGATGTCTGACGGAACAAACGAATATCAACGGTCCGACTGGCATTGTTTTCTTCCGCACCATTATGCTTTTTTCCCCTTTGGTTTATATTATATATATATATATTTTTTTTTTCGTACGAAATACAATTCTTTTGACGCTAAGGTTAATATACGAGTCTCCAGATAATAAAGAGACATTTTGAAGAACTGTTGCACATAATGCGTTCGGTGTCTACGAAAAATATTTTTATAAGGGTTAAGTGTAATATTTTTTCCAGTTATTTAAACTAATGTACATAAATAATATTATGATATAGCTACTTGAATATAGGTATTATTTATTATATTGTTATTTTTTAATCCAAAGTATTCCTTCGGCATTTTATTATCTACAACACTACTTATATTTAAAAAAACATTTATAATATTTATGTTTCAGTTGAAAAATGTTAATACAGGTAGCAGTTTTTTACTGTTTTGTTGTGTTTGTCTTATGTTTAATTATAATATGATTTATGTAATCAATTATAGACACACGTTATTCTATTATAAAATGAAAAAAACACACTTCATAAATTATAAATCGAATATTGAACAATTTGTTTTCATGAAAAATTATATTATGTAAATGACAACAAGAAAGTATATTCTTTATAAATTAAATTAATTTAGTTTGAAGTACCTACGTAAACTAAATCTATAACAATTTTTCTGAAGGTTGGTCTGAAATGTAATAATGTTGAATCAGTTATATTGAACGAATATTAAATTCTAAACTAAACAAAGTAAATTTAAATTGTATTGGTTATTTCATGTTATTTCTTGTAAAAAAAGAGTCTGTTTTTTAATCTTTATTGAACATCATAATTTACTGGGTAATATTAAAAATTAGAAACCCAATAATATTACGTTACGACAATATTTTAATTCTTCTTGATAGTAATATGTAAAAAAATCAGACTTTTAGCGTGGAACTTCTTTTTGTTTCTAAGCTCATAAACTAAATTTTATTAATTTAAAACAATTAATTGTATCCATTAATATGGGCAATGATAAAAGTAGTTGGGCAATTTAAAAAATACATTGAAAACTACATGAAATAAATATTTTTATAGTCGATGTGTACTCAAAAGTATTTGACATAATTTATTAATAAATAAATTTGTTTTAGTTAAAAAAAACCAAAACTTTAGTTATTAACCATATATATTTCACATTTACTTTATAAGCAATGATTTAATATACATAATATCATTGGTTTAACGCCGAGTATTTAAATATATGTATAAATAGTCATACTTCAAACCAATGGAGGATCATATAATACAATTATTAGTTATTAGGTATTTACTGTTTTGTAATTTTACTTATATATATTTATATATTTGTTCTATCGTTAAAATATGAAACCCATTATTTTATAATTTGAATAACTATTTTAATTAAAATATTTTCATTAAAATTAATTAAATTAATACCTATAGTATCCAGAAATTGTATAGAATAAACAGCATCGATTGAAAATTGTGAAAGTATACACACCATAAACTAGTCGAATAGGGGATATTCAATTTTTGTTTGGATTTCAAAAATATTCATTACACACAAGGTTATATATTATTTTAGAAATATTTTTCACATACTTTTAGGACGAAATGGAACGCTGAACAAATATTAAGCTTTATTTTTTTTCCTATAAAATACCTAGATAGTATTTCATGAAATAACATAATTTCATACCTTTAAGAAGACGTTTTAATTTTATTGATAGCACCGAACAATAATTTTTAATATTTTGTTCTTTTTTTTTGTAATGAAAAAAAAACTTGTTTTCTCAACCAGATAACCTTAATTGTATTCATTTCATTCAAATATTAAAAACTCTACATTACAGGTACACTTCTTCCCTATGCGTTGCATAAGTTTGGTAATTCTACCATGAATACAGAGGAACTTGTCCCACGCAAAACAGTTTTTTGTATGTTGTACATAGTTTGCAAGACGGAAACAACACATGGGGAGATACCATGTCCTCTTAAATCTAGCATAATATTATAAACTCCATTCTACGAATAAGAAATTTGGTGTATAAGCTATTATATACTATATGAACTATTTCCATGTTTATTTTTTTAGAAATATTGTACACATCGGTGTATTTCATTATAATCAATACAGATAGGTAGGTAAACACCCGTAAACATGTTGGTCACATTATGAACTACAATAGGTTACATTTTAATGTAGAGCTATGTGCATTACGAATATTATAATATGATTATTTTTTTTTTATGTCAAAATAAAGCGAGTTTCGCTCACCCCTACGCAGGATAACAGAGTGATGTAATATTTGAAAGCTATGATAAATCATTTGACATTAAAAAAATTGACTGAATAGAGCTCGATGAATAAAACGACGTTTTTGATTATTACGTCTGCAGTAAAATCATGTGATTGTTGGGTATAATCCATGTAATATTATATTGTTATTAACGTGAAACTGATTTCAAAATAATATATGTTCACTGTTAAACGGTTTACTATGTTACCTATATCAATGGTCATTCGAAACTGCACAAAGTCCGCACACGCGTTTATAACGAACGTTTCTAGTAAAAAACTGCTTTGATGTTGATACCCGCGATAAGTCATCGATGCAATTCGTACACTACGTCCCTTTTTTGTGCACATTGATCAGTGGACATATTAAACGAAATTCATATAAATTGACTGCATAGGATTTGACATTTTCGACACATCGCGTTTTGTGTTGGCTTACGGACGGATCTCTGACGATGACAGTATAATATTTTACTATCTTCCAGCATTCGGCCGAACAATGTAGTTGACGCAAAACAACATGACGTGCTCGAACGACCGGAATAAAAGAAAATTTATTATATTATTAATAATAATTTTACAACAACGTGTTTGATATCAAAATCACATTCGTGTATTATAACCATTACGACAGGAGCGATACCGCACAATTTCCGGCTAAATATCAAAACATTGTCCGAACAAAATGTGCAGTGCTTGTGCGCGTACCTACACGTATTTGGGAACGTTAAAATTGCATCGAAATAATAATATTAATATTACACCGATCACTCCTCTATCTATGCGTTTCACCGTAGCCCAATGACGTGGTAATTTAATATTTATATAGATACGTGCCAAACATACATTATTCCACGAATTAAATAGCAATATGACGATTACATTACACGCATTTCAAACAAGTATAAAATATAATATTTACGCAAAATATACAAGTTGGTTAAAAAAACATGCCATTTCCTTTCCATTGGATTTGTTTAAATTTTTTAAATTTTTAAATTTTAAAGTTAATCTAGCATTTATTGCACTCGGAATTTTTGACAAGTTATAAAAATATGTTGATAGAATACTAGGCATTAATATTAGGCACTTGAGTTTTCAAATCATGATAGATCACATCGGAGAATAATACCATTATCTTTGTTACACGTAATAAAATAAATATTATATTATCCGTTCAAATTTCGATTTTGATGCATCAAGTATCAACATTTGCGAACAAACTAATATAATATAAAGATTAAGGGGGCTGGAGCGCAACACATTCTAAGGAGTAAAAACTAGGCATTTTATATTGCAGTACATTTGGGGCCACGTCAATGTGTTGTATGTAAATGAAGATTACTGTAGTTACTACGGTGAATCGGAAAAATGGGGATTCTCGTATTATTATGAAAAAAAAGTTGGTACTACCACCCATGACTCTCCTCGAATTATATGAAAAATCCAAATAATTGCATGACATATTTCTCTCGAGTCGTCGAGTATGTTTACAAGTCTCAAAACTTAGAATCATTTGAACGGATTCGTTATTAAAATAAAAATGAATCACACCCTGCGAGCGGCGAAAATCGTATTTTTATCGCGATCATTAATATCGTCCTGAACGATTCGTTATAATATCATAGTACCCTCCACCATCGTCGCCGTGACGGGTATACATGGCACGAGCAGACGCGAACACGATATTGTGACGTGCGTGAAACGCGAGTATCTATTTAAACTCGATGGGTGATTAGCGGAATAACGATGAGGCCCGGGGGATGGAAAAAAATGCATTTCCGTGTGCAAAACTCTCGTGTTATTATCACGGGTCGTTTATAATAAGCTGTTATACGACGGCAACGACGAGTGTGATATTCAAACCTGTTGGGTATAGCAACACCGACGTGTAGCAAGCGAATTACCCGCATGATGTGATATTATTGTGTACGTAACAAACTACTATTTAGGGACGACTGTCTTTGTCTAACACACTCGTTACATAAGAATGATTTAGATTCTAAGTGAAACGAGGAATGTTTTTTATTTTTTTTTTATCGTTTCACTCAGAATCTAAAATCAAAAATTTAGACTAACCGATCTCAAGTAGACTTGACGACAAATTCAAATCTGTCTTCGGAATTCTTATCGCTTCACTTTATCGATCGGTACGTTTGCCAAAAAAACACCTCTGAATTCTTATGTTGCGCGTGTGTTAGACAAAGACAGTCGTCACCGCCACCGATCCCCTTAACACAAATCATACATTTCCGTATCATGTCCCGCATCATAATTATTATAAATTAGTAAAAAAAAAAAACATAAAAATAAATGATCATACACTGTGAACAGGATACGGGATAATAATATTAATATACTTTGTAAGTACGTCTTATGATAATAATATTATAACACCTCTACAATTATTCTACTCCCTGGTGCACCTACATTGCCTACCCGGGGTGCCGTCCTATCAGATTTTATCATCGTTGCGCATTACGTACCTGCAGTTACCTCCGTAATGGTTATTTAAAAATATAATAATAATAATTGGATCGTCTATTGTTATTGTTATTGTTACTTATACTCATTAAAATATGTTATTGGGTCTTAACGTTACCTACCACATCTACCAATTACGTGGTATTATATTTAAACGCAACCCTGATAGGATACGCCGGTCATCCGGATGTGCGCAGCTTTTATATCGATTCATATAATTTTATACATTTTTTATATTTGTACTCGGCACACGCAATTGAAATACTGAATGACAGAATTATAATAAGGATCAATCGTAAATATATATATCTGGAGCTAATAGATTTTTTTTCATGTCTGAAATATAACCTGTGTGGCAGTGCTAGAATTGGGAAAATTTAAGGAAGGGTACTCTGTTTACTTATACAAAATTAGAGGCCCCGCCACTTTGTATACCTCATTGTAACAAAAAAAAAAAAAAAATAGTAAACGTACTCTAAAATGTTTAAAAATTAATTGAGGTACTCAGTCCCAATCTCCCAATTCGAGCACTGGAAATAACAATAAAAATACATATTGCAATAGTTGTAATCAATTTAAACATTTGAATTTGAATTTCAAAAGTTGTTGCAGGTTAACCGTGAAAATAAATTCGTTAAGAATTTAATATGAGTAGGTCTCTGTTTCAAATGTTTTAATCAAACCTAAATCCTTTCATGTCAAAAAAAACCTTTTAGGTTTATTGCTCTTTTTGCCTTTTATAAATAAAATATATATACCTATATACATAGTAACTTAAATACATAGCATATAACTAGATATATAACCTTTGTTAGATTATTCCTCATCCCGTTTGAGTTTCGTTAAATAATGTTGAACTCAAAATGTGTTTTATCTTCCACCATCGCGATAGTAACCGATCTATTTTTTTATG
Organism: Myzus persicae; assembly: GCF_001856785.1. NCBI lineage: Eukaryota > Metazoa > Arthropoda > Insecta > Hemiptera > Aphididae > Myzus > Myzus persicae. Next base: position 178,356 of record NW_019103970.1, read on the forward strand.
AAATTAAATAATCATGAAAAGTTTGATTTCCATACAATTAAATTAGATATTGGTTTTACTTCAAAGTCAAATCACTTGTAGTACAATTGAAATTCGATTACAATGTTTGGTGTAAAATTTTATTGTTAAGTGGTCTTTTGAGTTTCTTTCTATTTATTTAATGTAAATCTTAAGTTCTAAAGAAAACAAATATTTTCCAGTCAACGATGCTTTAAGCAGGAAAAATGTTAAACATATTTATAAACTTTTTCTTTGACTTTAACAATATATAACTTTAAATAATCAATTTAACTTCATTATATCACGATTCAGGGTTAGGTCAGCATTCTATGATTCAGGTGGATACACATTACACAAGTCATAATTATATATTTATAAAAATATGTTTTAGCCGTGTCTAAATATTATCTAAAATGGAAACAAATGTAAGAAAACATTTTACGCTTGAAATGTCACACATATAGAAGTTAATTTATGCATACAATAAAGACAACAAAACAATAAAAATAAAAATATTAAGTTGTAGGTATTGTATTACCGAACTTTAATATGGTTTTTGGTTAAAAATAAAAACAATCATGCGTAATCATCTATAGTCTTGGATTTTTAACTGCATCAAAATGTCAAATGCGCAAATAAATATAAGGGTGTAAATATATTTTTCCTTTTTGTCGATATTATATTCTACCTTTTATGTTATTGTTTTCAAAAATACGTTTTAACGATATTGGTTAGCCAATTACATTAGTGGCTAAAATGAAATCATCTTTTTTCCTACAAAGTATAAGTCTTTCCATTAAGTCAGCAAGTTAGATATTTCCGTACTCCGAACACAATCCTTTGACGTCATCTGATTTTGTTTGTATAGAAGCAACAAGAAAAAAATATTATATTCCACCTACCTATAGTTGGTCTCATAAACGATGAGATGAAACGATGCATTTTGATTTCTGTTTTCTGAGCGTTAAAATTGGTATTTCAAGTTCGTATATAACGTTTTTTCTACTATTAAACCGACTTGTCTGTAGTAATGCCCATAACTTATTCAGTGCCGCTCCACTGTTAATTCAAGGAAAAAGTTCTGTTTGTTTCTTTAATGTAATTCAAGTGACAGTTTTATATTCGATTGTGAGTTGTGACGCACATTTTTCTCGTTATTTTTTGTTAAAAAATTATACTTATCATACAAATGGTCCACTATAGTATAGCTAATTTTACAACAAATAGCTAATTTTAATTGCATATTAAATACGTAATATTATGTTTTTGTTTCGAAATATTATGTTCGTATTTTTTTTATTTAGTTCGTTTTTAAACTGACTGCGTTTGATTATTTCTATCCACTTGTATATTGTCAACATTGCATATTATATTGTATAATGCTTTTCACATAATACCATACACAGTACTTTTTCCTGGATAAATGTTTAGTGTACATAAATTTAATAAATAAAGGTATCTATCACGAGTACACTTTTATGAAAAAAAAAAAAAATTTCACAAAATGTTTTCAATAGGTATTATGGTTTTTAAAATAAATATATAATAATATACGCATAAGAGTTATGCAATTGTTTTTTTGTATGTGATGGCATAGGATATATAGTCATCGAAATTGATTAAATTTAATATTTTATGTACCCTATAAATGCTTAAAATGTTTTGCAAAAAAAAAAAATAGTAATAATAATAACTTTTAATGAATTTTATGTAAAGAAAAACAAATTTAATCAAAAAGAGAATAAGATGGAATATTAAACTGGCATAGAATGAATATGGCTAACATTTTGTGTTAGAAACAATCAATAATACGTTTTCCAGACCTCATTTATATTGAGATTTTTATCATAAATTTCTTATTAGGAATAACTATAAAAAAAAAATAATAAAAATTAGTTTACAAATGTATTGTATGAAGTTTTTTTTTTTAGACAGTTTCATCATTTAAAATTATTTGCGTATACTCGTATTTACCGAGAAACGTAAATACGTCCGTTATATAAGAAAAATACGAATGAATACGAAGCTTCAACATCTATTTATATTGAGTTTAAAAATAATTCTAAATCAAATAATTATATTCGAGTTCATCGTTTAATTTTCTATAAACACTGCACATTCTGCAAGCGTGGCTGACAATATAATTGTTATTCGTACTTTGAGAACCTTGTTTAAACATATCCCAGCAATCACCATGACGCTTGGTTACGCAAAGTGAATTTAATGTTTTTTAGAACACATAATATGAGTGTTTTTATTATTATTTCTTATTCTGTGATTATATAGGTACCATCTGGCCTATATTGTACATTTGTACCTATACGACCTTTCAGATATTTCCACAACGAGGCTTTTAGGTAATTCTAGATGATTACTGCCGGACACCGTGTTTTCGGTAAAATAATATCATTACACCGATGAGTAATAATTTCAATTTCACGGTAGATAGGCATATTATGACCTTTTGCGTGAAAACTGTATCCGATAACGCAAACAGCCGTCTGAACGCATAATAACACTATAATAATATGTGGTTTCGCCTCTTTGCAATAATAATAGTAACAATATAATACATCGAACCGCGAATACGATATTATTATTATTTTAACGGTTTCCCGCAATAACAATAATGATGATATAATACGTCTAAGAATATAATATTTTTTAGTCAATAAAACATACGTACCTAACTTTCGGTGGGTATTTTTATTTTTTATTTCAAAATATTTTGTTTTTGACGCGTGACAGTAGCACGGAATCAACACGTTACGTGCGTTCTTCAAGTCGAATATACTTGTACTCCATAATGCATAATACACGCGTAAAAACTATTATTTTACGTGTGTTGTAGGTACACATACCTACTAGCGATTCGTTTGACACGCAATAATGGTATGGTAAATATTGTTATTATACAGTCGTACAACCTACGATCGTGGAGCATTGGAAAATATTTCCGTCCGTGAGAAGGTATTGCCACACGATCGGCCGTAAAGATTAAGGGCTTAAACGTATACCAGATACGTGGTATCTGTCGTGTATGTGCAAAATACGTACAATGCATATTATTATATCGCCGACACCCGTTTCGGATTCGGGTGGTTTTGTTTATACGGCGAAAAAACGACAACGTTTATGAATCCTTCTCATTCTCCACTCTATAAAACTATGAATATTATTACCTCGAAGTTTATAACAAAATGTTTTAATAGTTGTTCGATAAATTCTACAGTTAGCTGCCGTTAAAAATCAAAAAACAATTCTGTTACATCAAACTATGACGATAATATTATTATCTGCAATAATGTGTATACCAAAGCAAGAGAACAATTTTTTGTAATTTTCACTTCTCTTGTTTATCAGAGGTTTTCATTTTAAATCGAGTTCTATAATCATAGCAGCGTAGGTATGTACATAATCACGATTTAAAAATGCTCTTAACTCGATTTAAAATTTAAAAAATATCAAAAAAACCTACTAGACAAAACTGATTATAATTATATTGTTACCGTAAAATGTGAAGACTTTCATTCTATTATCATGACGAACTAAACCAAACGCGAACTACTTAACGTGATTTTGCTATGCGTTAGATGCAGACGAAACTATGTCGTCTTCAAATGGGAGAACCTGCCTAAGTGCCGCCGAGCGCATTTATCAAGAGGACGGGACAAACTCATTATCATATTCGATAACTAATGAGTCATACAAATCAACATTTTAACACAAAAGTGGCTCAACCGCAAACCTGGTGCGAAATTGGTGGGCCGTCGTCGTCTTCGAATTTTTTCCCCACGCAGCAGTTGTCCAGTGTTCCAAAAAAACGAAATTGTGTACACACTGGGTGAAACCCAGTGACATCCGGGGTGTCTGGAATTCTATTGTAATGCACATTAGTTTATCGTTTATGCATTGGTAGGTTACTAAACAAGTTGACTAAGCCGTTGTTTTCGACTGAAACTTTATCGGAAGGCGATGGTCGGCTATAATAGGAGTGGTCCGTTCTCCAAAAGTAGCAAAACGGAAGTGAATATATTATTGTATACTCATTACTTACTTGCACCTGATCGGGCTAGTTCACGAAAATGCGACCGAAATTGCGACGTTGCACAGTTTTTAGTGTTACACAGTACACACTGTCATGTGTTTGGGCTAATATATAGTGCAATGATATTATAACTAAAAATTTTTGAACACTGTTTTACAGGTGTCTAAGCCTTTCTAAAAAAATATATATGGCTTCGAATAACTGCGATAGCCATATTATATTGAATTCGATTAATTCGAATTAAACGCACTTGGATTCTGAAAATAATTCCGCAGTTAAAAAAAAAAAACCATTCGTATATTAGATGAGGTGTATTGTGTGTAAAGTTTTGACTATTCATCGGAATTTAAACGATTGCATCAATATAATTGAATATAGTGTTTCCTTTGTAATCGTAGAAAATGGTTGAGTATAGGGCAGCTGCATTTTATAGTACCTATATAATATTGTAATGTATATTGTCGACCATTAATCAATAGAGGATATGTGATATAGCTCCGAGTTTATTTTTTCAATAAACGACACCTAATCCATACAAACAGTCATAATACAACAACAATTATTATAGTAACCGATACATCTAATAGATAACTGTAATTAATTGTTTCCTATTATTAATTCCTGAATGGTGGTATTGTCGTTTTAGTTTCAATATAGGTACGTGTTTTTGGACAGTTGTATACATTTCGTTCATTATATTTTTATTATTTTACATCGGGGAAAAAAAATAAACCTCAAAATAATGCTCTTATAGTATTAATTATTGTTGTTTATTTTTTATTATGCGAAGAGATTAATGTGTTTTAAGCTATAGAAAAACAGCTATGAAAGTATTATTGTATTTTTAATTTTTTTAATTGGGGCAACCCTCGGTAACATATACCATTGGGCGTGTGGTGGTACGGTAGAGAGTTTTTTTTATAGATTTGGTAGATTTTTATGTTCATAGGATCGTAACACATGTTTGTGTATGTGTGGCAAGGATGTGTTGCTAAAAACCCGGGTGGTCACCCATCCGGGAGCTAGCGACGTCGGGCGGTACGAACACTCCGAGCGCTTCCACGGATTGATCATACTACAGCGTCTGGCCGAGCCACTTTGAAATTATATGTCACTATAAAAATTACATATTCATTAATTAATCTATACATTTTTTAATGCACATTGACATTATTATCACTTAACAGTTGAAATGAAACAGCTTTTAATATATTATTACGGGCTGTAGGTTCGAAGAAAGGATGACTGTCCTCCTTAGAATACATCAAATGATAAATATTATAATTTTTATTTTAATGGTTTTGTTATTCAACTGAATAAAAAGAAACATAATTACACGACTGCCACCTGATCATATTATTAACACTTTTCTCACAACCCTTTCTAAATAACATTAACATTTCAGTGTATGACGAGTACATTCTGTGTTGTTTTTTGTGAAATGAGAATATTATTTTAGTCCGTCTAAGTCGTTATTCATTTACTTGCACATTTTATCCATTTATTTACCTACCCTTGTTATAAGAATTGTGTTTGTGTGTTAATTAAGAATGCAAAATTAATAGAATTAAGTTGTTTTTTCATTATCTTAAGGTCGAGTACAATTAATTATTAAAATGTGTTGAACGGAAATAAGACCATCATTAATGGTACGGTCGATATACAAGCTTATTCGAAAATAGTTGCCTAAAATCCCAATCATTGATCTCTCTAAAAAAATATGCTTTATACTCAAATTATATTTCAACAAATAATGACGTTTTAATAACTCATTTCTTGTGTTTAGTAATTCCAAACATACATGTAATTACCGGGCGATCCATTTAACGTAAGGCATTCATGATTTCAAAAACTATTAAGTTTTTAAAATATAATCTTTAGAAGTTACAAATTACAAACGAAATGTTTCTAAAAAATATATTTTTTAATATTTTTTACATTTGTATTTGTATTTTTTTCCTTTTTTAAATGAAAAAATGCATTTTAAATTCCTTTTTCCAAAGCAGAACATTTTTGGGGAGTACTATGACGTATAAATATTGAATTTTGGACAAGATTTTATGAGCTACATTAAGTTATTACTCAACTTATAAGTAATTAAAGATTTTATGAACATAGTAAACTAAAATAGGAGTACTCTACATTATGTTGGTCCACTACTCCTCTCATAATTACTTGAGATGGTTGTAAGTTATAAGTTATAACTAGGGCCCGCATTTATATGCATTTGCATGTTTTGTTTTAACAGTCCAAAAAGTAGCTAAATAAGCTGCAAATGTGAATCTAAAGTTAATGTGTTGGTATGCAAAATTAAATGTTGCTAAAATATATTACAATTTTTAGTGCATATAGTTCCGGTCCTAGCTATAACAAATAAACTAATTTTCCGAAATCTGATTTTTTAGATCTATGCACTCCGCTAAATCATTTGTTTCAGAATTTGAAGTTTCTTATCATTCATAAGAGTCAAAACTTAAACAGTGTTAACGATAATAATAATTTTTTTTTTTTAATGAAGTTGTGTAACGATTTAAAATTTTGTAAATGAAATATTTTCAATGTTATTTGAGTGTTTTCTGAAATAATGAGTGTCTTTCTTTAAATAGATCACTCAGTATGCAATTAATATAACATATTTCATGAATATGCCCTCATATTATTATAGTAGTTCATCCTTACTGCAGAATTTAGGAACGCGGATTTCAATTAACATTAATTTCCATTGCATAATGTTGGCTTTCGCTGGTTGTATGTTCTGTATTGCTACAACTTCGTAATTATTGAAATTGAAAGTTAATAGTGTGTGTAAAATGTTAATGGAAATATATGTGACTTCGATTAACTTCAGTCATCAGTAATCCGTTGGAATTATTATAAATCTAAAGACGAAAAATACGAAATCGAATATTGTGCGGGATAAAAAATTATATAATGTTATATTAAATTTTGAATTTTACGTCTAGCGATCAAGCCCAGTTATGAGATCCACTTAACACTAGTAGAATAATAAAAAAAAACATATATTCCGACAGATCCAGCACAGGTCACGCCAGTCTCTTCTATACAAATAATTAATATTTTCAATTTTTTTTGTAACTTTTAAATAGGCAATTCGTAAAAAATTTTAGTCCGTGTTTTGAAATCCGAATTACACCCCCCCCCTCCCCCTCGCAAAGCTAAAAATTACACGAAGGGGGCCAAAATGTGTATCTAAACTTTTCTTTTGTGAATATTAGCTTACCATTCCTGCATGCTTTCAAGCCTAGTTTTGAAATTCACACGACCATTTACACACGAAAATTACAATTTTATCAGAAACAAAACGGGTAATGATAGAAAAGCAGCTAATCAGTACTATGGCGTTGAGTGTTTAATGTATTTTTTTTATCGGCGTATTCGTCTGGTGTGTTATTATGTTTCTGAATTAATTTTGATTCACCTGAAATAGTATGGTGATTAGCTATAAAATATACTTAAATGAATTTTCAAATCACATTGCCATATAATATAACAATTGTTTCATTCGCGTCCGACGTCCATGACATCGTTGCAGGTCGTGAAGTAATATTACTAAGTCATAGATATTACATGGAAAATGGTTGAAAATTATTTACGCGCTTTATTTTTAAATAAAAAATCGATACAAACAAATAATTGTTCGCGTTGATACTTGGCGTTCACCGCCATAATGATGTTATCAGCATGTATAGATATTAGACATATAGACATTTCGGCATATTACACTTACCTGCAAACATATCACACGGAGGTACCTATACTTTATCGTTCTCTCGGAGATATTCATTTTCGAGATAATTTATTGAAAAATCGATTTTTTTTGGTCGATGACGCGCTTGAATCGATGGTATTCTGTTTTTCGCAGAGATATTCGTTTTTACTTTTGAGACTAGCTGTCACGACCTTCGCAAGAAACTCGATCGTATTATTCCGCGGAACAAATCCAAAGTCAAATATTGATACACTCAGACGTTACCTACGTTCGACGAAAAACACACGCTGAACTATACACACGTAACCGCATATTATAATATATTATATCACTGCGGTTTCGGCTTCAGAGTGCCGCCCACCCGGCCATCGTGCGCAGTCCAAAATCATCACCGTATTACACGATTAACTTTTTGTTTGCGAATCTCTACACAATGTTTGACTTATTGAATAATTCGGTCTGCTGCGTTCCACAACGATTGGAATTCTGCAACTTTATACAGTTAGGCACTCCTCGAATATTTGAAACCATATTATTACGGCCCGGCGCCGCTATTTGATCCCTGTTTGCGATCCAGGGAAATATTATAATAATATAAGCAAATAAACACAGCATTATTAAATTCTGTTTGTTAGCGAAAAGTGTGTTGCCCCCTCTGCTCCCATCGAGCACTACACAGGTGATTAGGTTCGCCGAAAAACATTGTCCATTCGATTAAATTCAAATTTGCACTAAGTGTTTAAAATGATTTACAACACAAACTATTTTGTGCACCAAGGACCCGGGAATTTTTCTATCTAAGGTCTTTTTTCGCCGTACAAATATATTTTTATATGATGATTAAATATTTTTTCAATTTAGCCAAGACAAAATCAACAAACAAATCACCATGGAATTCAGCATAAAAGTTTACTTGGGATTTTTTTGAAAATATTTTGTATTATTTTTAATTATAAAATCACAAAACAAGTACTTATTTAAAATATATTTTAAAATACGACGACGCCGTGCAGCTATTCGTGTACTTCGTATGTGTAGAATATCAACAGTATAGACTTGAATTCGATTTCAAGTATAGTCAAGGTAAATATAGCGAATGAACCGAAATATAACGGTTTTAATAACATTTCTCCGAAAAATGTCTGTTGTTACGTAATTTCACTACCTATAATGTTACATAACGACATGCGTATTATATCAAAATCCTGGTATTCATTTATTTACCTTATACCGAGCTTAACATTATTGGTATGGATATTATTGTACAGATGTAGTAGAATGCAATGTATAAGTACTGTGAGACGATGTCTCGCCGGTATTCCATGTCTATCTGCAGGCGAAAAACAAAAATTAATACATTAATGGCTTATCGACTTAACTACGTGCCTACTTAATATTTGATGCAATTTTAAACGATCAGACACACGCACTACGTTTTTAGTTTTAGGGTGTTCGATATAAAATATTTATGATACCCAATCCCTCAGTATACATGTATCTTCAATTGTCTACAATTATTTAACAATTTTACACCCACACGTGTAAGTGTATTCATAGTTTTTACAGAAATTGTACAAAACGAAATCATGACGTATAATATTATAATATATAAAAAAATACGGTTATTTAAACTCTATAATAATCATTTTGAGACCAAGTACCAGCTTGTTTTTCGTAGGTGAATAGTGTAAAATATGGTTACCAACATAACCATAACGATTTGAGTTTATATTATTAAGCTTAATTTCGAAATCAGTTTGAGATTTTTACTTTTTGAGCTAGTAGTCGTACAGTATTGTCATTATAACAAGTTGCGTTATTCGTTTGCACACTTTCGAAAAAATGTCTATTCTCCAAAAATATGAACATTTTTTGGTTAGGAAAATATGGATGGAAACTGGAAATGATAACGAAATTATTTGTTGCGATTAAAGATACCACTGGAGTATACGCGTGCGATGATTATATTACAAAGCCATAAATATTTTAATGATTGGGTATTTTAGTGGCCAAATTAGAATTGTCAAAATTCTTGATTTAAAACTTCATTGTTTTTTTCATAAATTAATAGTGATTTTTGTTTTATTCTTCCAAATACATTTTCAAAGATTAAAATTCAAAATAATTGTAAATAAAACAGTTTATTTCGGTTGACATTTTTCCTATTAATGATTTTTGCCGTGATCAAACTCGAGTGAAGGGGACGGACAACAAACGAATAACGAGTAAGCTCGTTTGAAATTCAGTATCCATACGTACATAAGAGGACTTGTATCAGATGAAGCATGAAACACAACCCTATTACAAAAGTTTTAGCTCCACCAATCACCAGCTCATCAAACACAATATAATGCACCGGAGCGTCTAAAATACAGCAAAGTTCTGAGGGTTAAAGAAGTTTATTTACATGGAACATGTTCTTAAATGTGTATCGTTCTCGAAGTAATTCATTTTTACTATGATCGCCGTTATATTTACAAGAAAAGTCCAATGAGCCACGCTGAATTTATTTCGTTGTTTTATACTTTAAATTGTTTACTAATATTGTTGCTCTGTATAAATATACTAAATTGTATACAATATAATATTCTCTAAAACTAAAACTTATTAGTATTTAGAGAGCTGAATTCATTGATTAGAATATGTACAGAGGTTGGAAATCATCAAGGTTTGTGTGGTTTACTCGAGTAATTACCTACAGTTAGTTACTACTAATAAACAATACGACTTGATGTAACTTTAGTTTCCCAATATTGTTATTCTTCATTTTACTTGTATCATTTATACGACAAATTATTTTTGAATACTGTCAAATATAAACTGAGTGCATTTTTCGTTGTTTAGTGTAAACTGTAAAAAAAACACCTCATCAATTATTTATTATTATTAAAATACAATTATTAACGATGTAAAAATCAAACAAGTTCTTTATTAGTATTGTTGTTATTTTAGTTCCTATAATTAAAACAGTTAGCTTAGTGAAATTAATTTTTTGACATTGTTAAGTACTGAATTAAGGTTAAAAACCGATATATTTTATAAGACGAATAAAGCTCATCCTGGATATTTTATAGATTCTTTTGTATTCCTTGTGAAATGTAAACAAAATGAAATTGTTAAATTTTATTGTAAAAAAAAAAAAAATAATAAATAATTATAATATATTTTTTGTTTTTTTTTTAAATTAACACTGACATTGTCAAATAATTAAGTCATTTATGGACTTACATTAAGTATTATGTATTTGGCACTTTTACATTTTATATTTCAAATATTTTCTTTATTATACGTAGAATCCCTCAAATTGTTTTCGTTCTTACTATAATATTAAAAGTAAGTAAGTTATAACAATTGTCATTAATTTATTGTTTTATAAACCATAAATGCAATGTGTTCACGTTTTTTTACGGAGAATTGACCTATTGTTACATAAGCTAATACAATTTTAAAATCTATCTGACTTACAAAAGTTTAACATAATAATTTCCGTACAGCAGATCCAAATTGAAATTGTTAGCTTTGATACTATCAAACGTAGAGGTAAAAAGATAATATTTATTTTTGAAATTGTTTTTTACGATATTTAGATTTTTAGCCAGATATATGAGTACTTGCTTTTATAAAATGTTGCAACATAAAACTGCATTCTACTCGTATTCAAATTAAAATATCGTAGAAAACCAATTTAAAAAATACACAGATAGGGCTTTTACATTTATAATTGCTCAATTTACAATATTATATCAAAACTATAACAACACACAATATTATTGGTTATTCAGAATTACACCTTACTAACCTAGTACATGTAGCTGGTGTGGTGTTCTCTTAAAATTGTTGCAATAGACTAATTAAAAAATACAAATAATCGTTCTTTCAATTTATTTCTATTTCGAAAATATCACTTTGGTATTATGTGCGGACTAATACAATTTTTAAAACTCGCATTTTGTTTTTAATTAAAAATCCATTAGAAGCTTATGCTGAAAGCTATTTCAATATACGCAACTTAAAAATAAAAATATCACCGAACTTTGACTTCACTATAATTTAATACAGTTAAAAATGTCTTTAATCATTAATTTTAATAAATAATGTTATAGTAATTGTCCAGTAAGATTTGAATATAAACACGGTTGGTATATAATTTATTAATATGTTTTCATAATATGATTAAACTGGAGCTATATACAACAATAATTGTGTTACACAGAAATATAATAGTATTATATAATCGCAATGATCATAATTTATTAGAACAATGATTAAAATAGCGTCCGAATTTGTATAATATACGACGTGCAATCATTAAGTTACCGAATATTGAGTGCGATTCAGATCATACAATTCGCATGAATAAAAAACATTCAATAATATTCGCGAGTCACACCTGGCAGTGCACAAATAAAATTAAACTATTTAACAACAATATAATATTGTCAGACACAGACACTATACATATAGGTATTAATAATGTCACCGCAGCGTCCGTCCGACGTGTGAGTTGCAATTGTGTCTTACAAGACTTACGAGTCCAATATCGGCTGTCGGCTTCATATATATATATATATATTATGTGGTAGCGATTTATAAGGATGCCGACAGACCGTTTAATTAAACTACCTGCAAAGTACAAATGAGCTTGCAAAGAAGGACGCGGATTTCGATGGGTTATTGGATTGGCGTTCGTGTCGAGACGACGGAAAACAAACGTACCATATATTATACAGGGTGCTTGACCCAGCGCGTTCACCCGCAAATTATCCTTCAGCTGTGAAAATAATTTTCAAATTTGATTTTTGGAATATTTTAGAAATACTTACCTAGAGACCATATTTTCAAACAGTTCCAATTTTTTACACGTCATTTCAGAAGAAGTGTTCTGTGGCGATAAAATCTTCATTATTCTTTAAACGAGGACCTTTGCATTGTTTGCTATACATATCGTCAGATGATTTTTTTGACCATTTTAAAATGTGCATCCAAATCATATATATGTACTTAGTTTTAACGAGTTAACATATTTTATGTGACAAGCATAATAGGTTCGATAGTGAAGTTCAGAAAATTCGGGGATTATGCCGATTTAAAAATTACGGCAACCGATATAAATCGATATTTCAGCTAAACATTTTATAATTTTTGTATTGGTTGTCTTAGTATTAATAATTATTAGTATTAATATTAATATGGTAGTTTACTATACTAAACCTAATATATACTACATCTATTTTATGTATATTTTATTATAAAAAATACCATGTTTGAAAATAGTGTTTCCAAGTAATGTCGGAAATTTCAAAAAACCTTAGTGTGATCAAATCCATGATATTTAAGAGCAAAATCACGAGTGTGAGGAATGAGAGAATGCTCGGTGATTTGCCCTACATTATAATATGTATTTATGCCACGCGATATACCTATACGTAATTTTCAGCATCACGTTGAAAGTCGGTGTTATAATAGAAATATTATGTTTCATCGAAAAGTTGATTAATTTTTCTCAGCTCCAGTTTCGTAGTAACGACGGGAAAAAAAACAACGAACTTACGTCGTATAATAATAATTAACTTAATATTGTAAAAATATATATGTATAATATTTGCACCTAGAACACGCTCGCCGTGTTCGAATAATAATAATATAATATCGGCTGCAGGCAGCATAACACTCGATGGCAATGAAATTAAATGACGCGAAACAAACAGATTGTCTGTGCAATATATATTATAATAATATTTTGGTATGTGTTGGGTAAACCCGAAATACGTGAAGTGGAGGTGTTTTGGGTAAACCCAAAATACGTGAAGCAAGGAAAAGTTGAAGAACCCTTGCCGCAGTGTGTATATAACATTATATCTAATAAAAATTCAAAGCTTATTATTTTATTTAGAGAGAGAGAGAGAGAGAGAGAGAGAGATAAATTGTAAAATTTTATTACGCTTTAATATGTATTTTAAAATGACGTCTCAATCATTTTTTTTTATATAAAATATATGTTTTCCAGGATGTAACATGATAAATTAAAAAACAAACTATTTGTTTTAAATAAAAGGTTTTACCTTCAATATTTTTCTAAAAATTAGAATTATAATTCTTCCAGGAAAAAGTTAGTTCAATTTAAAACTGTTTTCTTTCAGTATTAAAAAATAAAAATCAACAATTTCATACCGTACTTACTTGTGTAATCTATAAATTATATTACATTATAAAAAAAAATGTTAATATTGATTAGAACTAGTATTATTTAATTTGCCAGGTCATTCTGTTACATCTTGAGTAATATGATAACTCAAAATATTATATAAATTCTGAAATAATCTAAAATACATTATTATCATACTTTCGTGCTTTTACCGAATATTAAAAACTCGAATACACTCTTCAGTATATACGTAGTGATAGACGTTGTGATGATAGCGAGGGCATATTAAAACGGGCACAAAGGTTGTCGGCTGAGTACATCTGAATCGCTAAAATTCATATTCGCATTCGTTGTAATGAATTCCTTAAAAACGTTCATGGAAAATAAAATATCTTATACATAATAATTATACATAATAAGCCATAAAACGTTCGTCGTGTTCGAATAATAATAATAAGGCCCAGCAGGTACATTTATTCGACGGCGACGAAATCAAATAATGCAAAGCAAACGGATTGTCTGTTGTGCAATTTATATTATTATATTTCGGTGTTTTCGAACCCAAAATACATGTAGCGGAGATGAGTTGAAGGACTCTACTGAGGCAGTTTGTAGGTATATAACATTAATAATATTACATCTCACAAAAATCCAAAGCTTATTATTTTATTCAGAGAGAGAGAGAGAGAGAAAGAAATTGTTATGTTTTATTAAGCATTAATATATTTTCATTTGATGCGTACAATAATATAACTTTTTTTTTTTAATATAATATTTATATACAATATCTCAAAATATATAAATTCCGAGGTAATCGAGAATATAATATATACTTTCGCGCTTTTACTGAATATTAAAAACGAAATCTACACTCCTCAGTATACGAACACTGTACCTATAGACGTTGTGATGATAGCGACGTATTAAAGAGCGTACAAAGGACGGCGGCTGAATCGCTAAAAATCATATTTGAGCGTCGCTGTAATGAATTCTTTAAAAGTGTTTATGGAAAATGAAACGTCTCATACATATTATACATAATATGTCTCATATTTTCTTTCATTCTAAACACACACTATTTTCTCCATCAAATAAATCAAGTACCCACAGTGAATACAAAATGTTTCAATCAGATCATGTGACCGAGGAGGTCGTGTCTGTATATAACTACATGTAGGTATATAATATATTTATTGATATTTACCATCGATTATTGAATTTTTAGTATCATAAAATAGTGCAGTGAAGACAATAATACTCCCCAGCTAGTACAGTGCGCGAAATAAGTAGAACAACTTTATACACTGTCTATCATATTATAATACTTGCAAATGAATAATCGATTTTAAATAATATCGAGGAAATATTTGGGTTCAAAAGCACACGTTTCTGAAACTTATGTTCAATACATCTTCCAAACTTATCAATGTCAAATGACAAAACTTCACAATAACGTTTTCCCCGTAACTTCAGAAAATACATGGCTTCCAATTAAGAAAACATATTTGATTTTTTTTTTTAAATTGTTACCGCATAATACGTCTTAAACAGATCAACAAGAGAAAAATGAACGCCGGTTTCTGTTGTAGTTAAGGAACAATAAGTAATAATTGATTCGTTCTCCGTTCATTTACTATATTATACCCATACTCATGATATGACATTTTACGGTCATATCACAATATAGATTTCATTTTGAAAATGTATTAACCTTAATAACTTACCGACAACTTCTGGCATTACAAAGTTTACTTGACGTTTTCGTGCTTTAGAAATGTTTGAAATACGTACCTACTCTTCAAGGAATAATTGGCTACGGGTTCTAAACTTGTTAGGTACGCCGTTGGTCATGTATAATAAAGGCATACGGTTAAAACGTGTAGTACATATATATATATAAGCACAACAGCACCTTTACCTTTACACACGTATATAGGTATATATTAGTATTACTCACTATGTTTTCAATTCAAACCGATTACAACTTACACTACAAAATAATATTATAAACAAATTTATTAATTTTTAACTTTATATTTTAATATATTTTTGAGATATGATTTTTATTCTGTCTACTTGCTGTCATGCAGAGGACTTTTTACGCATTAAAATCTTAAAGAAAAAAAAGGAACCGCAAATGATTACTGTGTCGTTCACAATATGTTTAATCTGTAGACAATCGTCGTGCTAAATGTTTTATCGGTCATATACCTATCAGTCAAAGTACATATTTTTGTATAGTTTACACAACGCATACATAATGTGTCAAATGTCTAAAATCAAAAAAAAGGAGGAAACAAACCCAAAATTCATTAGTCTGGTTTTTGGAGAATAATAGACAACAACTGCACAGCGAATAGTCAGCAGCAACAAATATTTACTATGGCTTGCATTACACCGATTGATATATTAATATATTATAGTATAAACCATTAATAACAACAACTGTTGTAGTAACATACTTGATTTAATGGCCCAGCATTCATTAAGGATCCCAAAACTCTTATGTTTTATGTTTAATTTGTTGTCATTTGCGTTATTATAATGAACGAATAAGATCGAGTTTGTTTTTGATAAATTTAGAGTTTAGACAAATAGTATATGCATAATAACCACGCAAACTACGTAAAGCATATTATCAAAGATTTATGACAAGAAATGATATATATATATATATTATACAATATACATACAGTTTAGGTAAAATATCAAATAATCAGTGTCAAATGATATCATGGTTATTAGCAACATAAGATGGCCATTAAACTTTATAGAAACGTAGAGCCGAAAATACAACAAGACTTTTACCGACGACCTCTCATACTATTTTATTTTATTTCGAATTAACAGATTTTTTTCATGATATAGAATGTAATGAAAATGCACACTATTCATTTTTAATAATATTATTTATATACTAAAAAGTCGGATTTGAAGGTTATATTATTATAAAATACGAAATTTGGTTTAACTCACGTTTAGATATATATATATTAACTGCAGGTATCTACAACATCGTTATGTGGGCACTCTTGCTATAATATATTACGTATTGTAATAGCTTAAATTTTTTCTAACTTCGTCTGTTACGACTATCGGTCATTACAACCTATATTTGCATTGATCCTTTTAAAGTCATTATAAACGATTCTTGTTGTGATATTATTACTGCGTGCGTTGCTTTGTCTGCATATGTGTACACCGATGGCAGCGGTGCCTGTACGTCTCACGAGCCAGCGAGCACTCGTGTACAAATATTGTATAGAACGCCGATGATACTTGAATTGGAAATAAATAACAAAACATAGTATGGTCATAAGTCATAACACTGGTTATGTTCTTCCTCGCCAATAATAGTACGTACGTCTGTCCTATATGGGTGCGCTTAGTATAATTATTGTACACACCGCAAAATATGTCGATCGAATATTACGTACGTTGCGCCAGCACCTATGACATCATTATATTTTTTATGGTAAAAATTGTAAACGAGAGAGAATCCGCTTTCATTGCCAATACAATGTTTTGTAGAAACGCTACAGACTATAATATATTCGATTTTGTATGTATAAAAATAGGTAGGTAATAACAAAAATTGGCGTTTAACGGACGGCCCCGTCGTGAATCATACTGCACAAACCTAAACAATATTATAATATAATATAATTATTATTTACGGTTTGCGTACAAAAACAACAACAATAATAACAAATAATATATTAGTATTAAATTACGCGCATGGTGTTATGATGTAATAGTTTTGTATTATTTTAGTGCAGGTATTTAAATCGAATATTTGAAATTTAATCGTAAGATTCGCATAAATTACATATATTAGATAACGGAGGCGGAATAATATTACACATTCATAACATCGCAGCTAGTACAGGTAGTAAGACGAAAGATTTATTCATTTTGAATCAGCGTTTTTTTTTTAACGTTTCTTACAAATATAGGTAGCGCAACGTTGCTACTTAAATATACGTTATTTATTTTTAAATAATAAATATAAGAACGAATTAAAAATGTATAATACAGTTTGTACATAAAACTTGTAAGAAGAAAATTATGATTTTAATTCATCATAATGTGTTTCATTAAAAAAAAAAAACCTTCGATTTATTTTTTCATAATAATACGAGTTAGTTGCTTGAATTTTTTTGTTGACAAAAAAATGTTCCTTATTTATTTACACTCTAAGAAACTTACATTTCACGATTCAATGAATAGTTTATTAAAAATTTATCCGTAGTCACGTGCCTATACCTCACCTAAAAATTTGCATCACACTTATATAACAATAGAAAACAAATGATTGATTGAGTGAAAAAACAGTATTTTTTTGTGTACACAAATAATATTATTAAGTATGATGAATAAACAAAAAAGTAATAAAGAATCGATGAATATCTTGAACGAAAATCTAACAAGACAGACAGACGGAATGGAATGGAGAAGAACGCGATTGCAGGTGAAACGTTTTTTTTTAAATTGAAACAAAAAAAGCGTCGGCTTTTATTAACGTTTGCTTATCTCCACTCTATTTTTTGGGGAATAAACTGTGTGAAAAAACTTGTCATTAAATTCTTGTTTGATAATTCTATTCATTATTTTTATTATGTATTTCAATCGTTTTCCGCGACCCACCAGTCAATATATCGCGATCTCCTAGTAAAAGAATAGTCTCTGATACATTACCCAAATATCTCTAGACTCTAAGTCAACAAATACAACACGAAAATGTCAGGTATAAAGATATAAAAATAATCATGGAAGAAAAAGTGTCAGATATCAGAGTGACAAAAACATTTTCATCAAATTTTGGATAAAAAAAAAAAATAATAATAATAGATTCTTTTTTCATTAGGTACCTATCTCAGACACAAGAAAAAAGTCTAAAAGGCCAAAATGCTTACATGACGTTTGATGTTTTTAAGTTGTCCTGAAAGATTGTTGGTTTGTTACTTATAGTCTTATCGCTGTATCGTATTACAATATTGCACTTGAGTGATATTCGATAGTGAAACAACATGGCGTTTGATCATGTCGTGTAGTATTCACGAGGTTGGGGCCACGAGTTAGAAAATAATGAAAACAAAAACATATACAGAAAAACATTCGTATGCATATAACGTATAATATTTGTGTATATTGTATCGGCCACAGACTGGTCCAACAGGGTAAACGGTTTTTGGCGCTAACGCCGAGTTCAACTAATCACGCGTTTAAAATTAGTTCCCCGTCAACTGCGCGTGTGAGGCTGCAGCTGTTCAGGAATTCGCACGAAAGATATTTATAATACAGATTAAAGTTTGTTTTGTTCATGGCACGAGAAAAAAGAACTGAAAACTAGTTTACTTTTTCTACTCGATATTATTTACATTCGATGTCATGTTATTGCCGCCGTGGAACGGCGAGAAAACATTCTTTTTTTAAAATTCATTAGGTCTCGACGAAATTGTCTTGGTTTTTTCGCAGCCATTTTTCGATATGTCGAGGGAAACATGGTTGGATGTTACCAAATTCCGAGATCTATAACACAATTATGTCGTGGAGAGAGATCTTTCGTTTTTTCAGTTAAAAGATGATAAATACCGCAATGCCAAATATATTATGTATAACATGTTTTTAAATTTGTAATTTTAATTCAAGTACTAATCTTTACACATGAAGTTAACAATTACATAGTTATACTTGTGTTATGTAGGCAACTAAAATGCTGAAAATATTGATCCTCAATAATCTCATCGATTATCGCTTATTATTTCATTCAAAATGTAATCAAAGACGTGTGTCAAAATTGTGATCGATAAAATAAATTATAACGCATTTTAAATAGGTTCCAAATCAATGAATTATTGAAATATTTTTTACACACAACGTGATATGATTTTTTTTCATAGTAATTTTCTGTCAAGTAAATGAACTAACATTTTCTACTTTGTTCGGTGCTTAATATAAACATAATTAAAAATGTTTAAAAAAAATACATTGTATTTTATTTTTCCATTTATAATAAAATGAAAGAGCATAAATTTGAATTTTTAAGTGCACGCATGCATTTCTTCAGCACTCACATTATTTTGTTTTCTAGAGCACTCAAACATAACATTCAGTTATGGGTTAGTCAAATATGTACTGCGATTAATTATACATATTATTAAAATATTGTTTTTAGTTTTTTATATTTGAAAACAACTTAGGTTTGGCCGTGTTTCGCGATAATCGTTTAAGCAATGACTTTATATATTTTATAAATTATTCATGACTGTTAATGGTTAATTTTATCAGCTTAACTATTGTTATTTATTGGCAATTATTTATTCAATATATTTGTAACACTGTAGCAGACATCAGAAAGTTTATCTAAGTCTTGTTTATCGGATTGGTTATGTAATAACAAAGACATTTTATTTTACAGATGTCACTACGTCAACGTCGGGTATTTGAATAAAATGTAATTGTTTGTTAAAAATAAACTTTGAAACAGTTAATACAAGCTTTAAATGTATTCATAATTTGTTACTTCCTATGTGAGAGTTGAGTAATTAATTTAAATATTCAAAAGAAGACGACGAAGTAAAAAGTAATTTTGGGAAAACTTGTGCGTTCATAATAATATAATTTCTTTACTCCCTTGACGTTGGACAGTGCGGGGTCTCATTAGCATACTCAACGAGACAACCCAGCAATGAGTATAAAAACTTTATGTTTATAGATAAAATGTAAACAATTGTATTATTTGTTGATATCATTTGTGATATTTAAATTTTCTTCTTAACCGCTGGTTCTTTTTTTAGTCCTGTGGCCATAACATAATAATATATGACAACAGCTTCCCATAAACGTTCATAATATATCTGCGTGCTCACATCGTACAATAAAATTCTGATCCATATTTTACCAGAGTTATTTTTTAGGAGAGCTTTCACTACACACATTATTGTTGTATTTCTCACATGAAACAAATATCTATTTTTTTTCATTTCATCTACTCCCTTAAATGATCATATTGTAGAAGCAATATAAACTTTAAATAACTCAACCCAAAACTTTTAGTAAATATTTTAAGTCAACCATTTACCTTTAACCAATACCACACACGATTTTATTTCAACTGAAATATTTTTTTCTAACCACAATAATTGTCAATTTCACACAATAGCTTAGATCATTTAATTATTTATACAATCATAATTTTATTTATTCATTACATATAATATATGCATTACTTACTTTAGCTAATATTCGTTGAAAAAAAGTGTTAAACTATTTACAAATATTTAAACGAAGAAAATTAAACATTTATATTTTATTTAGTTGAGTGATTTCGTCTCGTCGCACGGCCACGGATCACACGTGTCATTTATTACAAAATACCGAGAAGGCTAAAATATACTAACTTTTTTAAATTTAATTATTATTTCTACAGTCTGTCACATATACTTCGAAAAACAGAAGCTGAAATAGTTAATACTACCTATTACTACCTACACTGGTACGTTTATTTACATTTTCATCATATTTTTTAAGCCTTTTTCAAGTTAATATGTTGATTTATCTATTAGTTGTTAATCTTGAATCCTTCAAACATAATTGTTAAATCTACTAGCATATTTTTCAAATACATTTTTATGAGTATCTGTTAGATGTTCATTACATAAGTGATATGTGAGCATCGTATGTGGTTCAAAAGCCTTAAAGAGAAAAAAATATTATAATAATAATATATAATATTATGATCATGATTTATATAAAAGTTAAGCTGCTTCGTCTTGTCTGGAACATAAGTGGATTATATTACGCAAATATCATGTAAAATGGATTTAGGACGGACATATTTTTGACCATCATTTTTTCTACGTCCATTCAGTTTCTATAATTTATGTTTGGATTACCTTTTTATGTTTTTACTTTTTTTATACTTTTTATTTCTTTATAATATTGATTATTTTTAAGCGCATTAAGTTTTATAATAAAATGGGTTACCTACTTACCTATCAGATTTAAACAGCAGCCGAATCGTTTATTACTATACTCTAATCTTGTCAATGATAGAATAAATACTATATTAGCATATTACACTTGCTTAATATCTGGCCTAAGAACATGTCTTATTACATTTTAAATACTTTTCTATCCTTCGATTCAAACTAAAATTATATTTTTACGTACATATCACATCAAATTACTAACTGTTGTATTTTGGACATTTTATAAATTTTACTCTTTTTAAATTTTGCTTCATGTTTGCATATACTTTTAAGTAATTATCTCACAAACAATGATTGTTTTAAGCTATATTAGGTAATATACTAATATAGTATATAATATTATTATAATATTATATTTGCGACCAATCCGTCATTTTGCATTATTTACAAAAGTACCTATATCATTATAGAATTAAAAGTGTATAATATCATATATTCATATAAATATATATCTCGTGACATAATCCCATTAATGACAGAAATCATTTATCACGATAGTCACCACTCGCCTCTGCTACTGTAAATTTAATATATTTTCGTCCTTCGGTGTTTATTCATGCAATCACGCACTAACTAGGTATGTTGGTGGATAGTGAAACTTGCAACTGATCGCACCTTTTAGAATAATTTATTAGATAGGTCATATTATTAAATTATATAGGCTTTATTAAAATGCATAAAAAGGTATTACTCATAAATTAAAATTCATTTATTAAATGCCATTTTACCGACTCAAAATGTGCCAATCATCTTAAAATAAAACAATACAAATTATTTTAATTTTGAATAGTTTTCTAATTTTTACATAATAGGCAACAAGGTTAGGGAATAAACAATCGCGAAATATTACAAAGTGTGTAGTAGCCTCGAATCATTTTCTTAGTAATTATATCTGTTATTCTGAGTTTTAAAACAAGTAATAAATTGTGATCTAAAATATAAAACCTTCAATCACGTTTTTGAATTGTTCGTTAAAGACAATCACGATTATTTATTGAAGTTGCTTAAGCCAATTGTTTTATATATAATTGTTCCAGTTAAATATTTGATTTATGGTAACAGTTAAAAACGTTGTATTGACATTATAGTATTCTTACCATATAGCTTTGTTACGAAGGTAAGAAGTTTTTAAAAAACCACAAACACTATAATTGAACAAATTTAAGTTTTTGTTTTTTACTATTTACTATTTATCAATATTTACATAATGCAGTTTTAAAGTAATTTAAATAAAAAAATAAAAAAGTTAATCACTGTAAAGCCTAATAGGGTTTATCTTTGAAAACTTAGCTTGAAGTTAGCTCACTATAAAAATGATCCCGAAATTAATTTTTTTTAAACATTTGAATATACCCGTATTTTATCCGAGCTAATTATTGTTGAAATATTTCAATCCAAACCCATCATGTAATTTTAAAGTCTTCGAAATAGTGTTCAAATGTATATTTTGTTTAGCAACAGTTATTTTTATTGTTATTTTTTTTTTAATAATTTGGGGAGAGTATAATAATATTAATATTATATAGATATATCACTACTTTTTCCATTTTTATTTTGGAGAAAACATCTTAAAGCCTAATGTTTTAATAATTTTACAGTAAAATGTTGTATTTTGCGTTTATTTTCACAATTTTAATAGAAGTTTTTAATATAATTATACGACTTATTCGGAATAAAAAAATTCTACCATATTAAAAGAAGAATCTCCGCTTTCGAACTAATAATAACAGAATAAAAAAAAGTTCATTCCCGTTCATTGAATAATAATAGTCAGGGAGGATAACTTCTAGGAGTTATATTTAAGTTTTCAAGGTATCACAATAGCTTTGACGTTATAATCAGAATATGATTATAGTCATCAGTCGAGTGATCATTATTTATTCATGATTATCATTAGTTTTCATTAAAATACACAATAAACACAGTAGTTAACCCGGTGGTAGATTTTAGCAAGATAGCACAATATGATAATGTATCGATATCGCTCGTTTTGCAAAAATGAATCCTCTGGTAAAAAAAAAACCCTCATACTATTGAAGTCCTTGGGGGTAGGCATATTCGTCTAATATGATTTCATATGCGCAGCGACGTATAATGTGTATATTTACACTAAAATACATTCGCAATGTAGACCGAATTGTATAGGATATACACCTAACCGAATAATCCTACACGCGATATCAATAATAAATTACAAATATTTATTATTTAAATACAAATTATTATAAACCATTTAGTAAAGGTATTGGTGGGTACCTACGAGAAAATCATTACGTGCAAGCTTATATCGACGACGCGTTTGTGGAATAAATCGTTTAATTGCGTGTTTGATTTTACGTTTGCTGCAACGTTAACAGCTCTCGGTTTATATAATATTATAATATTATCGCTTATATTTTATTTGTTTATTCACCGTTTGAGCGAGGTTCAGATTTCATGGAAATATAAACTGCTTCTGGACGTCTACAAATGAAAAAAAGAAAGAAAAATTTCACGCCAGTATAAAAAATATAACATGGATTGCGTTATTTTTGTTTGTAGGTATGATACGTGTTATATACTATAATATTATAATATTAAAAAATAAAAACCATTTGTTCGTGAGCTTATAGTGTGCATTAAATGCGTGATATAGAGAGATATTATATTAAACACCTGAGCAAACACTATGGCAAAAAATTATATTTATTTTCGTAGAAACCTATTTCATAAATAATTTGAACTATAGTACTATACGTAATAAACATATTTTTTTTCGAAATTACAAGAATGAACTCAGAAAATTAGCTTTTAAACAGAGCCAATGAAATGAGCAATTTAAATACTGATCTGCAGCTTGCTGAGTTATACTAACATCCCGCAGCAAATAGGTATATTGATATAATAATTACTACCCATTATACAATGTGTCTATAATATTGAAAAATGATTATTAAATAAATAATAAGTATATATAATAATAAAAATCTATTACTAAGATAAAAAGTCCATTCGCTTTTCCGTTGACGCCCGGAGACGATTTCAATTAGTATTCTCACTTTGTTGCATTTTATTTTTTTCACCTTCATATTTATTTAATTCTTCAGCGGCTATATCACAATATTTATTCCCGTTGGAACATTTCTTTAAAGAACGCATTTTTTTCCTAGCACGTTAAACTTCCGCTCATTTTTCTTAAAACTTACCTTTGCAACAATCTATAGTGTCCTTGCCATATTTTTAATTTACTTACTTTTTTGATAATCCGACGCAGAACTGCAGAAGACCCCCTATGACGTGGCGAAGTATACAGCCATCGAAAACTAAGAATTTAATCTGTCGCTCATTATTACTACTGATCCGATTAAAATAATACCACCACTTTAAATGTACCTTACCTTTCACCTTTTTTTTTTTTATATCGATGTATTTCAAATATTGTTTACGTTAGCTTTTCGAAAGTATGTAGTTGACTAAAATCGATATCGACATCATAATATACGTGTAATATCTCGAAATAGAAAAAATACATTTAAAACTATTTATCATATTTTATTCGTATTTCCTTAACTATTGGCAATCGTAATAAATTATATTAATTATTGCATAAAAATGTAATGCAATTATGGTATAAATGAATGACGGTGAACAAATGAACAATTCAAGTAATTAATACAATTTTCGGTTTCAGTTTTAAATCTGCATTGTCTATAGCGTGATAATACGAAAAAAATGAATTATAATATTATACATTTATACAATTATGGACATAAATTATTAATCATTATTGAAGTTTTTAATTGAATAACACATAGCACACACGTTAATTTACCTAGTCATTTTTGCTTTCACATAATATCAAAATCTTGTTTTTGAATTTTTAGATATAAAACCCATATTTTCGAATAATATGCATTGTTTAGAAATTCGAAAATTCCGAAACTCAGATGTCGAATAAGTGCACTATTAAATAAAAAATGGCGAGGTGGGGATGCTCGGAAAATTACCCTGTACCAATATATTATATAATATATTTCGTTATGCAAATTTTATATCGATATTGTTGCGCAACTTCATATCCTGTGGAATATTTATTGGCGGGGAGGAAATACCCCTCCCCACGAGGCTTTTATTTTGTTTACTACTTTAAATCGTTATAAAAGAAAGATTCAATAAGTCAATGAGTTGACTGATCGCTTTAAGTTGTCTGTAGATTGCCGGTAAGACATTCTGTTAAATAATACAAATTGTGCAAAGAATGAATGCACGTCTTTTTCACATTGTTTTGTCAAGTCGAGGCTATTCATAACGTGGTATACTAAGAAATGTTTGATAATTGATATTGATATCAAAATTAAACATTTATTTAAATTGTAACGTAATCATCGTTTTATGATTTTTACTATCTAAGACACGGCAATGGTTGTAAAGACGACCACTTTATTGGCTGCTCATATTGATCTATTAATTATATTAAGCATCGACGGTGCAAGGATGCATATAAAAATGCCAATTACATTATTATTATTAATACAACAATAATACCTATTTAGTACAATATGCTATATTACCATATCGACGAGATTTTGACTATACTTCAGGCAAAAAGTATTTCTAGTCCCTAGTGCACGCCACTATAATATAATATTAACTCAATAGTAATAATAATAATATTGTTCTTCGCCACAAATGCGATAGGTGTAAAAAATAAAATTATAATAACTTAACTTGTTGAAAAACCCCGTTTGATCCGTCCGATCAACAAATGTTATAAGTTGAATTATTTCATTATTAAAAATAACTTAGATGAACACGATTGTTTGGCGATCAACCTTTTTCATTCGTTCCCAGTCCACTCATTGGAGTTCGAACAATTGCATTATTGACGTATATTATGTGATTTTAAACATTTTGAAATTGTGTACAATATCATTCTCTATTAGTTATAACTATTCATTTTTTAAGTAAAAAAACATCAAAAAGTTAGTACTTGCGTGTAGAATAAAATAAAGTATGATACCATTATCATTTGATTACACGAATCAAACTATAAGTCATTAGTTCGATAATAAGTTACATTTTTTATTAGTTTATTTTCTCAAGTGGTAATCATTCAATATTTTTAAATCTTATAAAATATATATTTAATATCAATGCATCGTCGTAATATTATGATCTTAGATTATTTTCTATTGCATACCTTTTTTTTTTTAAGTACTTTCTTTTACTAAAAATTAATTCAAGTGAGTACCTACGGAATTTCTTCGATTGTACCTACGTTAAATATATTTTGAAGTGAGACCTTTTTACATAGGATATAACAGCGAAAAATGTATAACGAAATTGTCGGTGGTACCAACCAAATGTGAAGAATAATTTTATTTTGTTCAAAATGTTCACTCTAAGGGTCCGGCTATACTGTGGTATTTTTGCAGTCGAGTTCTGACGGTTTTACTGCCGCTGATATGAAGTTACAGTTTTAAACGGTCGTCTGAAGGTGGGTTTCCACTATACGCGTAAGTTGTGTGCACGAATAATGGTTACAACACGGTAAAGTGGTTAATCGTGTGGTAACCTAATCTAATCAACCAATCGCAGCAAAGGATGCAAGCGAACTTGTGTAGTGAAAACTTGCCCGAGCCATAAACTACGTGTTACCATAATTATTATAACCATATTACGCAGTAGTGTGGCCGTTCCCTTAGCGTTTCACATAGGCGGCGATCGGAGGGGGGCTTACGGGGGATTAGCCCCCCCCCAAAAAAAAAATTAATAATTTAAAGTTAAAGCATCCCCTAAAAATATTTAACAAACAATACCGTAATTGTGTACAGTTTGCAGAATTTTTTTCATTATTTTATATTCTTATATCCACAACAATAATTGTATAAGCGTACCTTTTTTTTTTTTTTTTTTCTACGGTATCGAGGACCGGAGAAGGAACTATGTTGCCAATACTTCTCCTCCGGCCCCCATCGTTTATTGAATAATCAATACAAAGACCTTATTAGCAGAGGTGGGCCAGTCTCCCACTCACTACTATCACATTATGCTTCCATTTTGTATTATTAAAGATAGTCTAGGTCTCATCTTCCGCCGTCGCGTCTCGGGCTATGACGGTCTGCCGGGCTCTTTCCTCCTCTTCTTTCGCGGACAGAATGCCTTCCACCATACCGTAAAACAGCCTGAATTGTTCCTCGGCATCTCTTAGTATCGCGGACTTCTCAGTGAGATCAGCCGGGAGTATTTCAAACTCTGGGCCGCAAATAATCCGAGGAAGATCAGCCGCGGTCGGTCGA